>NW_027202993.1:770000-940000 GCF_024711535.1 Dipodomys merriami | reverse complement strand
ACAAAACCCTTTTATCTGCTACCTTCAAGAGTCACATCTTGCCCTTAAAAACAAACACATTTTCAAGGTGAAAGGCTGGAACGAAATCTACCAAGCAAACTGCCCCCATAAACAAGCAGGAGTTGCAATCCTAATATCAGATAAAATAGACTTCAAATTAAAATTCGTGAAAAGAGATAAAGAAGATCGCTACATACTAATTAAGGGATCTCTCCTTCAGGAGGATATTACAATTCTAAATATCTACTCGCCAAACAATGGATCACCCAAATTTGTGCAAGAAACACTATTTCCCCTCAAATCCCATATAGATCCAAAGACATTAATTGTTGGGGATTTTAACACACCACTCTTCCCACTAGATAGATCAACTCGGCAAACACTCAACAGAGAAACTGCAGATCTAAACAGCTGCATAGATCAACTAGATTTAACAGATATCTACCGAATATTTCACCCAGCAGCATCAGAATACACGTTTTTCTCAGCAGCACATGGAACATTTTCTAAAATAGACCGCATTTTAGGCCACAAAACAAACTTGTCTAAATTCAGAAGCATTGAAGTTATACCTTGCATTCTCCCTGACCACAAGGGAATAAAATTAGAAATCAACACCAAAAGCAACCAAAGAAAGTCAGGTATCACATGGAGGCTGAACAACACACTGCTGAATCATGAGTGGGTCATGGAAGAGGTTAGAAATGAAATTCAAATGTTCATGCTATTCAACAAAAATGAACACACAAATGACCAGCTCCTCTGGGACACAGCAAAGGTAGTACTCAGAGGCAAGTTTATAGCTCTGAGCTCCTACATCAACAAATTGGAGAGATCTGAAACCAACAATTTAATGACACATCTAAACCTCCTTGAAAAAGAGCAGCAAGATAAACCCCAATCCAGCAGACAGAAAGAAATAATTAAAATTAAATCAGAATTAAATGAATTAGAATCCAAAAAAACTATAGAAGGAATCAACAAAACAAAGAGTTGGTTCTTTGAAAAAATTAACAAAATTGACAGACCCTTAGCAAATCTTATCCGAAACAAAAGAGAACACACCCAAATAAATAAATTAAGAGTTGAGAATGGAAACATCACCACGGAAACAATCAAGATTCAGAACATTATAAGGGAATATTTCTCAGAACTTTATGCTAATAAGTTTGGGAACTTGTCAGAAATGGACCTTTTCCTAGCAAATATTGACATGCCAAAACTAAACCAAGATGAGTTAAACCAGCTTAACAGGCCCATATCAAGCATTGCAATAGAAACAGAAATAAGAGACCTCCCAGCTAAGAAAAGTCCAGGACCAGATGGTTTTACAGCGGAATTCTTCAAGGCCTTCAAAGCAGAGCTCACAACAATACTCCTCCAACTCTTCAATGAAATTGAAAGAGAAATTTCACTACCGAACACATACTATGAAGCCATCATAACCCTCATCCCAAAAGCAGGATGGGACTCTTCAAATAAAGAGAACTATTGACCCATTTCTTTGATGAATATTGATGAAAAACTTCTCAACAAAACTTGGCCAATCGACTTCAACAATTCATCCAAGAAATCATACACCACGATCAAACAGGATTCATTTCAGGGGATGCAAAACTGGTTCAATATACGCAAATGAATTAATATTTTTCATTACATCAACAGGAGCAAGAATAAGAACCACATGGTTTTCTCAATAGATACAGATCCAACAACCATTTAAGAAGAAGGTTTTGGAAAAATTAGGAATCCATGGAACATTCCTCAATACAATAAAGGCTGTATATGACAAACCTACAGCCAGCATTATACTTCATGGTGAAAAAATAAAGCTATTTCCTCTTAACTCAGGAAGGACAAGGATGTCCACTCTTTCCACTTATCTTCAACCTAGAATTAGAATGCCTAGCTACAGCAATAAGACAAGATGCAGACATAAAGGGCATCCAAATAGGGAAAGAAGAAATAAAACTCTCCTTCTTTGCAGATGACATGATCTTGTATTTAAAGAATCCCACAGACTCCACTTCCAAATTACTCAAGCTGATTCAAAACTTTGGCAAAGTGCCAGGGTATAAAATTAACCCCCAAAAACCAATGGCTGTTCTATATGCTAAAAAAGTGAAAAGTGTGGCTGAAATTAGGAATGCAACTCCATTTGTAATAGCGCCACAAAAAAATAAAACTCCTAGGAATTAACTTAACCAAAGAAGTGAAGGACGTCTTTGATGAAAACTTTAAAATCTTGAAAAAGGAATTTAAAACAGAACTTAGAAAATGGCAAAACCTCCCATGCTCCTGGATTGAAAAGATTAACATCGTGAAAATGGCAAAACTTCACAAGGCTATCTACAAATTCCATGCGATACCTATCAAAATTCCAGCCTCATTCTTCAAGAAAATAGAAGAGGCATTTCAAAAATTCATATGGAACAATAAAAGACCCCGAATACCAAAAACGCTCATCAACAGAAAGAACACTGCTGGAGGAATATCAATACCAAATTTCAAACTTCACTATAAAGCCATAGTAATCAAAACAGCTTGGTATTTGCATAAGAACAGACCTCAGGACCAATGGAATAGAATTGAAAACCCAGAAATGAACCTACAGACCTATAGCCATCTAATCTTCGATAAGGGAGCTAAAACAATAGCATGGATCAAAGACAGCCTTTTCATTAAATGGTGCTGGCAACATTGGTTAACTACTTGTAGAAAACTAAAGCTAGATCCTTATATATCACCCTGCACCAGAATCAACTCCAAATGGATCAAAGACCTCAAAGTCAAAGCAGATACTCTGAAAACATTACAGGATGGAATAGGAGAAACCCTAGGTCTCCTTGGCTCAGGCCGAAATTTTCTTAATAGAGACCCAGAAACACAACAAATCAAAGAAAGGTTGGACAAATGGGATTGCATAAAATTGCAGAGCTTCAGCATGGCAAAGGACATAGCTAGCAAGATCAATAGAAAACCCACGGATTGGGAGAATATCTTCACTAGCCATACAACAGACAAGGGTCTCCTATCTAAAGTATATTTCAAACAAAAAATTAGATCCCCCAACAACAAATCCTCAAAGAAACAACTGCCCAATAATTAAGTGGGCTAAAGACTTAAAGAGAAAATTCTCTGAAGAAGAAAGAAGGATGGCCAATAGACACATGAAGAAATGCTCAACATCCCTAGCCATAAAAGAATTGCAAATATAAACAAAATTGAGATACCACCTCACTCCAGTAAGAATGGCAAAAATCAAGAACTCTAACAACAGATGCTGGAGTGGATGTGGACAGAAGGGAACCTTACTTCATTGTTGGTGGGAATGTAAACTTGTTCAACCACTTTGGAAAGCAGTATGGAGCTTCCTCAAAAGACTCCACATAGAGCTCCCCTATGACCCAGCAATCCCACTTTTGGGAATTTACCCAAATGTTTACAAACAAGACCACACTAAAGCTACCAGCACAACTATGTTTATTGCAGCATTATTTACCATAGCTAAGATATGAAACCAGCCCAGACACCCCTCAGTAGATGAATGGATCAAGAAAATGTGGTATATATACACAATGGAATTCTATGCCTCCATCAGAAAGAATGACATTGCCCATTTGTTAGGAAATGGAAAAACTTGGAAAAAATTATATTAACTGAATTAAGCCAGGCCCAAAGAAACATAGGTCCCATGGTTTCCCTTATTTGCAATATCTTGTATATGTATGAGACAAGAGGAAAAGGTCAGATAAGGTGATGTTAGGAAAATGATCCCTTAGATATGTATTTTAATGTTTTGTTTCCTTTCATGCATTTTTTTCTAAAGCATTTATAAGATTATCTCTTTCTTAGCTTTGTATGTCCCTTCCCCACAGTATAACCCCTGCTTTCACTATATTTGATGTCAGTATAAGTTGTAGAGGAGATCGGGAAAAACAAGTCGTTTAAGGATACAGTTGGACCTGTTGCAACAATGAGAAGTACAGATTGTCTTGTCGAAAACGAGCTTTATAATGTTGTTGCTGGGGGGAGGGGAAGGCGTGGAGGATTGTGTGGGGGGATAGAGGTCGAGGCTGGGAAGGGATGTGAAGGGTAAACATAGGAGGAGGCTGCAATGCTTGATAAGAAATGTACGCATTAACCTTCCCATGTAATTGTAACCCCTCTGTAGTTTGTGTTCACAAAAAAAAAAGATTCTTCACTTCTTTCATTAAGTAAATATCTACGTATTTTATATTTTGTGTGGCTATTTTGAATGCCGTTGCCTTCCTGATTTCACCCACGCTTTACTCAGTGTTGTCATACAGATAAGCCATTGATTATTGAGGATTAATTTTATACCCTGCTTCTTTGCCAAAGTTTTGAATCAGCTTCAGTAATTTGGAAGTGGAGGCTGTGGGATTCTTTAAATATAAAATCATGTCATCTGCAAAGAGTTTTACTTCATCTTTCTCCACTTGGAACCCCTTTGTGTTTCCATCTTGTCTTATTGCAATAGCTAGGCATTCTTATACTAAGTTGAAAAGAAGTGGAGAGAATGGACATCCTTGTCTCATTCCTGAGTTAAGAGGAAATGGCTTTATTTTTCCACCATTAAATATAAGTAGGTTTGTCATATACAGCTTTTATTGTGTTGAGTAATGTTTCCTGGATTCCTAATTTTTTCAGACCCATCATCATAAAGGGTTTGGTGGATTTTGTCAAATGCTTTTTCTGCATCTGTTGAGATAACCATGTGGTTCTTATCCTTGCACTTTGTTGATGTGATGAGTTATATTAATTGATTATGTATATTGAACCAGCATTGCATCCCAGAAATGAAAACTTTTAGATTGTGATGTACGATTATTTGGATGAATTTTTGAAGTTCATTGACCAAAATTTTGTGAAGAAGTTTTGCATCAATATTCATCAGAGAAATGGGTCTATAGTTCTCTTTATTTAATGAGTGCCTGCCTGTTTTTGGAATAAAGGTTCTTATGGCTTCATAGAATAAGTTCTGTAGTGAATTTCCCCTTTCAGTTTCATTGAAGAGTTGGATTATTGGTATGCGCTCTGCTTTGAAGGACTTGTAGAATTCCACTGTAAATCCATCTGGTCCTGGGCTTTTCTTCGATGGGAGGTCTCTTATTGCTGTTTCTATTTCAATACTTGATATGGGCCTGTTAATATGGTTTATCTCATTTTAGTTTATTTTTGGCATGTCCACATTTGCTAGGAAAAGGTCCATTTATGCCAAGTTCTCAAACTTATTAATATAAAGTTTTGAGAAGCATTCCCTTATAATGTTCTGAATCTTGTTGTTTCTGTGGTGATGTTTCCATTCTGAATTTATTTATTTGGGTGTGTTCTCTTCTTGTTCTTATAAGATTTGCTAACGGTCTTTCAGTTTACTTAATTTTTTCGAAGAACCAAATTTTTGTTTTGTGGATTCTTTCTATGGACTTTTTAAAAATGCTAATTCGTTTAATTCCTATTTAATTTTAAGTATTTGTTTCCATCTACTGGACTGGGGTTTATCTTGTTGCTTTTTTTCAAGGAGGTTCAAATATCTCATAATATTGCTGGTTTCAGATCTCTCCAATTTGTTGATGTAGGAATTCAGAGCTATAAACTTGCCTCTGAGTACTGTCTTTGCTCTGTCCCAGAAGTGCTGGTAATTTGTGTTTTCATTTCTGTTGGTTATCATGAATATTTGAATTTACTTTCTATTCTCTTCCATGACACACTGGTGATTCAACACTATGTTGTTCAGCCTCCATATGTTACAGGACTTTTTTTGGTGGCCTTTGGTGTTGAGTTCTAATTTTATTCCCTTGTGATCTGAGAGAATGCACGGTAAAACTTCAATGTTTTTGAATTTGGACAAGTTTGCTTCATGACCTAAAATGGGGTCTATTTTGGAAACTGTTCGTTGTGAGGCTGAGAAAAACGTGTATACTGATGCTGCTGGGAGAAATATTCGGTAGATGTCTGTTAAATCTAGTTGATCCATGCAGTTGTTTAGATCTGCAGTTTCTCTGTTAAGTTTTGCTGACTTCATCTGTCTTGTGGGTATAGTGGTGACTTAAATTCTTCAACAATTTATGTCTTTGGATATATGTGAGCTTTGAGGGAAAGTAGTGTTTCTTGGATAAATCTGGGTGATCCGTTGTTTGCCAAATAGAGATTTAGAATTGTAATATACTCCTGAAGTGGAGATCCCTTAATTAGTACGTAGCAACCTTCTTTATGTCTTCTCACTAATTGTAATTTGAAGTCTAGTTTATCTGATATTAGGATTGCCACTCAAGCCTCTTTTTCGGGCCATTTGCTTGGTAGAATTTATTCCAGGCTTTCACTTTCAAAATGTGTTTTTTTGTATGAGCAAGTTGTGACTCCTGAAGGCAGCAGATAGAAGGATCTTGTTTTTTAATCCAAACTAAATAGTCTATCACATAATTGGAGAGTAAGTCCATTAATGTTGAGTGTTAGTACTGAGAGGTGTTTGGGAGTTCCTGCAATGTTATCCACCGTAGGTGCTGGAGCAACTAGATTCTTCCTATAGTTCTTGAATTCTCAGTTTGGGTGCAGTTTCTTGGTCTTTACTGTGGTCTTGTTGGTTTTCTGTGTAGGACATCGTTTAGTATCTTTCATTGGGCTGGTTTGATGGAGATATATTGTTTCAGGTTTTCTTTGCTATGGAAGGTTTTTATTTTTCCTTCGGTTATGAAGGAGAGCTTAGCTGGGCACAGTATGCTTGATTGATAGTTGTTCGTCTTTAGGACATGCCTACATCATTCCAGGCTCTTGCTTTAATTGTCTCCGCTGAGAAATCTGAGGTGATGCTAATTGGTTTCCCTTTGTAAGTAGTTGATCTATTCTACTTGACAGCTTTAAGGATTTTTTCCTTGGCATTGATCCTGTGTGGATTATTATGTACTGGTGAGATATCCTGTACTAGTTGGGTCTATTTGGGGTTCTACAAGTTTCTTGTATCTGAATAGGCCTATCTTTTTGCGTGTTTGGGAAGTTCTTTGCTATGATCATGTTAACCAAATTTCCTAGACCATTAAATTCTGTCTCTGGGGACTGGGAAAGTGGCTCAGTGTTAGAGCTCTGGCCTTGCATGCATGAGGCACTGGTTTTGGTTCCTCAGCACCATATAAGCAAAGAGAAAAAAAAGCCAGAAGTGGTGCTGTGGCTCAAGTGCTAGAGCGCTAGCCTTGAGCTGAAGAGCTGAGGGACATCGCCCAGGCCCACAGTTCAGGAACCCACGACCGGACCAAAAAAAAATTCTGTCTCTAGGTACTCCTCTACACACATTATCCTCAGAGTAGGCCTTCTGAGAGTGTCTTCCAAATGTTGAATAGATCTATCATATTTCTTGGATTTCCCTTGGATAGTTTATATTCTTTCTCTGTAATAACCTGGCTGTCCTCAATCCCTCAGATTTGCTACTCTGCATGGTCTAACCTATTGTCAAGACTTTCTACTTTGTCTTTTATTTCTTTTCCTTCTAATTGGTCAGCTTTGATGGCTTCAAATTCTTTGTTGGAGCTTTGTATTAGATCATGTATGAACTTCTTTACCTCCTTAATTTGGGGTTCAGTGTTTATTCTCAAATCACTTAGTTGCCTGGTTATGGTTTCCCTGGACACACATTCTTTCTGTTGGGCTCCATTCAGCATTCCCTTTGTCGTCTCCCTGAATTCTTTCAGTATTCTGTTTATGGATTCCATGAATGCCTCTGTTGATCTTTTTCTATTGTCATCCCGCTCTCCCAAATCCTGTATTACACTTTGATTAGCTTCCTCATGTTCATGCAATTCCTGTAGTTCTCTTTGACTGTTCTCAGTCTGCTCACGCAATTCCTTTATTTCTTTTTGACTGTGCTCAACCTGCTCGCACAATTCCTGTATCAATCTTTGAGTAGCTTCCTCACTCTCATGAGATTCCAGTATTAATCTTTGGTTTCCCTCTCTCTCCATATCACACTCACATTGAATCCTTTGCAGGTTTTCAATCTTTTTATTCATCATGTTTACCAGTAGTGTTTGTGGAGATTTTTGGGAACTCTCTTCTGGATTATTCATTAACTATGCTGTCAACTAATTTTCATGAGTGGGAATAAGGATACCTGGACTTGCCATTTTCCTTGTGTTTTTCCTGCTTGTTCTGCCTATTTGGTATGAAAGTAACACCAATTTTTTGCTAGAACAAAATTTTAAGGAAAGCATCATCAAACTTCTGTAGTTTCACAGACAAAAGTCAGCAGATAAATCTAGTTCAACAGATACAATCTATTCAACATCAAAAAACTGTGGCTTAATGAGCTAAGAACAGCAAAGAAGAATTTGGCAAACCACAAATTATTTATTTTAGTGAGAAATGTGGGCAAAAATTTAAATTTAAAAAGTGAAACACTTAAAAATTATGTGTTTAAAGATGATATTGAGAGGAGAAAAGGATAGGATGAGAGGAAAGGAGGGATAGAAAGGAGACATAAAAAACTATAAAATAAAAATTTTTAAAAGTAGTTACTTGAAAATTATATAGGTATAAAGAGATATAATCTTGCTCTTAAAGAATTTTAGCCTAAGAGGTTGTGAACTGAGTAATAAATTTCTGGATTAAGTATGTACCCAACGGGGCATAATGTCTAATATTGGACGATGGGTAAATATCTGGTGATGATCAGAATAGCAATTAAGTCTCACAGAAAAGAAAGGGAAAGAAATAAGTACCAAAATGTCAGAAGAGATTTTTTTAAAAGCCCCCACACACACATTTACACTTAAAATAATAATGATGAGAAGAAAAAATTAATAGAAAATATTATTTAAAAAATTAAAATTAAAGAAAGGTACAAAAAAGAGTTCTTTGATTTTTTTTGAGGGGGGAGGGTAGAATGTGACAATACTCTATTTCTCCTGTGTCCATAACCGGTCTCTTGGTGGAGTCTCTGGTCTGCTTGTGATGTTTGTTTTTCCTGTGGCTTGATTAGTTGCTTAAGTCAGTTTGTTTGAGCAGGCGGAAAATTGCTCGCCATTACCCAGAATTTTGTGATCTTCCTCCCAGGCTAGTTCAGTGGGAGGGAGATCTGCTTTGAGTATCACGAAAGAGGGAGATGGCTGTTTCTTCTAATTTTGAGATGCTGTATTGAGGCTAGATTCTGGGTAGGGTTGAGGCCTTTCAACAAACAGTAGCTTTTCCCTGAGGTGCTAGCTCCTGAGACACACAGAGCCCAGCCTGCAGCCATTCTCAGGGTTTATGTTTACTGAATTTCAGTTGATTGTCTCAGCTGCTGTAGGGAGGGGCAGCCTTTGGCTCTGTTTTCCCAGTGAAGAAAGTCACTCCTGCAAGGGCGAGGCTGCTTTGCCTGGGCTGGGTGACTTCTCTTGGGTGGAACTGATCCTGGCAAGTCAGGTTCCTGTTATCTCCTAAATGGGTCTTGTTTTCTTCCAAGGCCTGAGTTGGAGATAGATTTTCAAATGGGCCTTTGTTAGTATCAAAGTTGGAGATCTCCGGTGGTGGTCTTACCTCCTCAGCACCCTGAGAAGGAGTGAGGATGTCAGCGTTCTAGTCATGTCAGAGTCTTGGTTCCTGGGCCATCTCTGGTTTGTGATCTGCAGTATGAAGATATCTGCTCCTTGTCAGTTCTTACTGGTATTGAGTAGAATCTGCTGTCCCACTGTGTCTGGCATCTTTGTCCTGGACTCTGTGTTATAGGTATGGCGGCTATGGCAGCTGCCACTGCTGCCACCGCCGCCACAACTGTGGCTACCAGCAAGTGATATGTCTCCGTGCCTGGATTTTCCTTCTCTGGCCAAACTCTCTGTACTGTGATGGGACACTTGGTGTGATTCTGTAGCCCAGGACTGTTCACTGGAACAGTAAAACTGCTTTCTATGTGAGAGCTTGTTTAGCCTGTAGCTTCGCCTCTACTCTCTCCCTCTGAACACATTTTTTGCCTCTTATTGAAGTATATCTGATATTTTAAAGTAGATTTGTCCAAATATAATATTAATTTAATCAATTATTTCATTAGGAAAATGTTGGCCAGATTTATTTCCAGTAAATCTTATCCCGTAAAATAAATGAGAACATGCTGTGTCAGTCTCCTATTAATATGACAAAATACTTTATAAAATTAACTTCAAAGGAGGAAAGATTAATCTTGGTTTCTGATTTTATACATTTCAATTTACATTTCTTATCCTCATTGCTTTTGGTTGGTGGTGGTACAGTACCCCACATCAGGAACATGTGATGGCGTATGTGTATTCAAGGAAGTGAGGAAGTTAAGAAAAGCAAGAATAGGAGTAGGACAGGGAGAAAGGGGAGGAGGGGAAGGAGAGGCAGAAAGAAAAGTAGAAGGAGACAGAGAAGTAAATGAAGGAAGAGGAAGAAAGGACTTTGATCAAAAATCTTCTTTGAGCACAAGTTCTCAGTGACCTAATCTCTATAACTATGCCCTCCTGAAAGGTTTCAACTCTTTATGGCAACATAGTGAAACCTAATTATTAATCCCAATCCTTTATTATTTCAGATTTAATTTCTGGGTACATATTTCAATACAATTGTGATAACTTCTGTTCCTAAATATAAGAGATGCTATTTGGCATAGAAGTGGTTTGCTTATACCATTGCTGGAGAGATGAATGAAATATTTTGAGCTCATATACATTTTATTTAGCAGATAAGGAGGCTCCTAGAGGTTTCATTTTGTGACCTTCAAAAATGACTATTTCATCTAACTCATAATGACTTGAATTTTTCATAATTTTATGGCATTTCCATTCAAGTATTTGTCATTGATAGTGAAGTTTTTTACTTCAAGTTGAAGGAAAAATAAATATTATCACGATCATTAATCAGAATTATTCTTTAAAGAGTAGGTATAATATGAATTTCCTACCATTCAAAAATTAGTCATATTCAAGTCTATAGGAATAATTGGATAAGTGATTAAATATCTTGATTTAGTTATCTTATACTGAGGTTGATTCAATTTCTAAAAATCACTGTTGACATAAAATACATCAAATTCAGTGTTTCTCTGAAATGACTTGGTAATCAAACCTCAGAAATACATGACTAGTAACAAAGATATTTATATACTCACAAAATGTATGAATCTACAAAACCTAAAAAAGTTTAGGTTTAAAAGAAGATAAAATCATGTGACCACAATATATAATATTTAATTTAATGAAAAATTGCTTCATTCAGCCTTACAGAGCCTTTTGATTTTAGCTTACATGAGAAATTTGATTAACGATTCCTTTTTTGTTTTTGAATAATAGAATATGTCAATTTGTTTAAAGATTCTGTCATTTAAACCTTTGAGTGCATATTTTTTCATAAAACTGAAAAATATTTTTCACAATGCAATTCAGGTTTAATAACAATATCTAAATGTTAATTTGTTAAATTGAGCCTCTAGAATTCAAATAATACAATTTATTTATTATTAGATATATTAAATCTGTGCTAAATATGGATGTCTCAAGCTTGTAATTCTTGCTACTCAATTAGCTGGGGTTCAAGGTCAGCCTTGCCAAGAAAGTTTGTGAGACACATCTCAATTAATCAAACACACACATCACAACACACACATACACACACACACACACACATACACACACACACAAAGCCAGAAATAGAATGGTGACTCAAATGATAGAGCAATACCCTAGAGGAAAAAAACAACAACTAAGAGATAGTTCTTGAGTTAAAATCACAAGAACAACACACACACACACACACACACACACACACACACACACACACACGCACACATATAATATTATGTCTAAATGCTTACTTTAGTTTGAAGAAATAAACAATATAATGAAAAGTAATATTTGTTACATATCTTGGAACATTTGAGAAGTTGTTTTCAGTATAAATCGTCTTAAGATATAACATAGGTTATTAAATTTAATATTAATCTAGTTATTTTTTATAATTACTCATAACACCTTAGAGTACAACAGTTGGGATTTTTCTATAGCCATAAAAAATATTCTGAGTAAAAAGAAGAGAGGAATATAGGATGAAAGAAGCAAGAAAGAAGGAAAGGAAGAAAGAAAGAAAGAAAGGAAGAAAGAAAGAAAGAAAGGAAGAAAGAAAGAAAGAAAGAAAGAAAGAAAGAAAGAAAGAAAGAAAGAAAGAAAGAAAGAAAGAAAGAAAGAAAGAAAGAAGGAAAGAAAGAAGGAAAGAAAGAAAGAAAGAAAGAAAGAAAGAAAGAAAGAAGGAAAGAAAGAAGGAAAGAAAGAAAGAAAGAAAGAAAGAAAGAAAGAAAGAAAGAAAGAAAGAAAGAAAGAAAGAAAGAAAGAAAGAAAGGACGGAAAGAAGGAAGGAAGGAAGGAAGGAAGGAAGGAAGGAAGAAAGAAAGAAAGAAAGGAAGGAAGGAAGGAAGAAAGGAAGGAGAGAAATTGAGAGAGAGGGAGGGATGGAGAGAAGGAAGGAGGAAGCAAAGAAGAAATGAAGGAAGGAAGGGAGGGAGAAAGGATGGGTCAAAACAATTTAATTCATAAAATCTATTTAGCCCAACATAACCTCCATTTAATTAATCCTTTAGTAAAGTCAAGTTTCCAATTTTCACTTCTTTGCATGTTCTCCATGCACGAATGAATCCAACAAATGAAGGATCATAAATATCCAGGTGAATCTGTTTGCATCTGTAGTAATATGCATGCAAATCTTTTTCTCATTTTTTATACATCATCAAATAACATTTGCAAACAATTTACATTTAGTTATAAATATTCTAAAAATTGATGAAACTGAAGGATGTCAATACATTATATCATGTGAATACAATTATTTTTAATGTTATTAATATTAAATTCTTCATGTTATATTAATTATAAAATTTTATTATGCATTTTATCAGATTAATTAGCATCCTCTGATTTTGGTTTCTGTGGGAGTCCGAATAGCCGACTGTAATTAAAATCAAAGGATATCTGTATTTCTTGGCACAAACGAATATTTCTGAAAGCAATTAACTCATCGGAGATTGTTGAAATAAGTTATCGGGTCCTTTAAATGCAGTATCATTTCATCTGTAAAAAGGGAAAGGTTTACTTCTTCCCTATTTGGATCCCCTTTATGTTTTTCCTTTTATTTACTTATTTATATTTTTATTGTGAGAATACCGTACCGAAGAGTTACAATTACATGGGCAAGATAACATGTACATTTCTTATCAAGCATTGTTGCCTCCTCTTTGTTTCTCCTTCCCATACCTTCCCATACTCCCCCCACCCCACCCAAGCTTTACCCCACCCCCCACCAAAGTTGTAAAATTCGTTTTTCGACATAAAGACTTGTACATCTCATTTTGCAATGGGTCCACCTGTATCCCTAGTTAAATGATTTCTTTTTTTCCCTTCCCCTCCACAAATTATAGCAACATCAAATACTGTGAAAGCATGGATTATATCATGGGGGAGGGACATACAAAGCAACAAAGAAATCGTCTTATAAATATGTTAGAAACAATTGCAAGAAAGGAAAAAATGATTTGAATACTTATGTTATTCTCTTGCCTATTGCTCTTGCTATAAAGTCCACTACTGTATTGAAGAGTAGTAGAGAGAGTGCACATCCTTTTCTCATTCCTGTTTTTAATGTCTTCATGCTTCCACCGTTAGGTAAATGCTAATTATCTCTGCCATATACATACTATGTATTATATTGAGGAATGTTCCATGTATTTCTAGCTTCTCAGACCTTTTAATCATAAAGTTGTATTGGAGATTGTTAAAAGCTATTTCTACATCCCTACAGACAATCATGTGTTTCTTGTCCCTTCTTCTGCTGATGGTTTGTATGATGTTTATTGACAAGAATATTGAATCCAATTGTATCTTAGGATGAATCCTATTTGATGATACAATATAACTTTTCTATTAGTTGCTGAAATTGGTTGGTGAGAATTTTATTAAGAAGTTCTGCATCATTGCTTGTCAAAGAGTTGGGTTCATAGTTTTCTTTTTTTGGTGAGTCCCTATGTGATTTGGCGAAGAGTCTTATTCTAGCTTCATAGAATGTGTTTGATAATTCCATTTCCCTTTCTATTCCATTAAAGACTTAGATCTGTGTATTGTAAGTTCTATGCAGGCCTTAATTTCATTGAGTACATTCATTGAGTCCTAGATTTTTGTTGAATGGAATGTGGTTTATTGACATTTCATTTTCATTTCTTCTTATGTGTTACTCCTTGGTTCAGATTGAGTATAGGAAAGCATCTATTTCTCCAGGATTCTCCAGGAGATAGGCATAAGGTTTTCAAAGTTCTCTCTTATATCTTTCTAAATTTTGCTTATATCTGTTGTTTGGTCTCATTTTTGTCTTTAATTTTCTCTATTTGGGTGAGTTCTCTTATTGCTTTGGGTATTTTTTATTATGAAGGAGATATACAGAGGAGTGGGTTACAGTTACATAAGTAATGAGTACATTTTTAACAGTGTTTACATTTCCACCAATAGTGCAGTAATGTTTCTTTTTGGCCACATTCTCCACCAGGCCAGTAATGTTCCTTTTTGGCCCCATTCCCCACCAGCCCAGCATCTGTTATTATTAATTTTCTTCATAATGGTCCTTCTAACTGGGGTGAAGTGGAATCTCAATGTTGCTTTGATTTGCAATTCTTTTATGGCCAGAAATGTTCCATAATTCTTCATGTGTCCATTGGTCATTCATATTTCTTCTTCAGAGAGGTCTCTCTTTAAATCTTAAGCCCCCTTATATTATGAGGGTTGTAGTTCTTTAAGGATTTGTTTTTTGGGGAGGGTAAACTTTTGGGCCTCTAAGAATATTTGAGATATGAGGCCATTGCATGTTGCAGAGCAACTGAAGATCTTCTCCCAATCTGTGTGTTTTCTACTTATCTTTCTATCTACATAAGCTCCCTTTTTATAGTCAGCTTTGGTAAGGGTTTGTCAAGTCTGTTAATTTATTGAAAAAATCAGGTCTGTTTTGTTGATCTTTGTCTTAATTTTGTTATTTTTGATTTAATTTTTTTATTTGTTTCTGTCTACTTGGCTTTGGCCTTTTTCCTTTTTTCAAGGAGCTTGAGGTACATAATTAAAATATTGATTTGAGATTTCCGCAATTGCTTGATGTAGGCATTCAAACCTATAAATTTTCCACTAAGTACTGAATTTAATATGTCCCAGAGGAGCTGACATTTTGTGTGTTCATTTTTGTTATATTCCAGAAACTTTTAGATTTCCATTCTAATCTCTTCAGTGCCCCACTGGTGATAAAGCAGTGTGTTGTTCACTCTTCATGGGTTTGATCTTTTTTTGCTTTAGCTGTTTAATTCTAGGTTTATTCTGCTGTGGTCTGAAAAGATCCTCCTCTATTGGGGATGGTCGTCCTCTTCGACCGAGCTCGCAGCTTCGGGAGGGACGCAAATGTAGTGGTGAGGGAGGAAGGGGATAACTGCCTACCCAGCCAGATCAGCAGAATCAACCTTGGCGATCAATGGGGTGACAGATGTTGTGGCCAGATCTCCCTCACATCCTCATGTGGTGACTTGAAAAGGCAGCCTTGCAGCAGCACTGAACAACTGGCAAAAAGAAATAAAAAGGAAAGACATCCAATAAAAGTTTGCCTAAATTATAACCTATTACACTTTAAAAACAGGTTTACTTTCCTCTTGCCCTATATTTTGGCATGAGGCCCTCTGAATTAGCCAGAAATCTCCAGAATTTCTTCATACACAGTAATACAAATACATATAGCTTCTATTCTTTTTAAGGTTAAGGGTGATTGCATCTAGATCTTTCCCATGTTTGATTCATGAAAAAGAAATCCTGAAGTGTATCTGTAAAACACCAAACTCAGGATTTGTTTTGATCTCCTCACGGGAGAAAAAGAATAAAATGACCGAGCAACAGGTATCACCCATATTGTCGTTGTGGTATCTCTCTCTCTGATTAGAATATAATCCTGCAGATCACTTATGCAAAATATTTTCCAAGAATTCTTGTTGTTATATTGCATTTATCTTCCTCTTCCTGTCTCCTCTCCTGCTCTTTTCCCGAGGGTCCTGTTTCCCTTTTCCTTCTCTCCTCCCCTCGACTTTCTCCCTGTACCTTTTCTTCTTCCTCCTGCTATGCCCTTCCTCTTCTCTTGCCCCTTCTTCTTCCTTTCCTTTCCTCTTTCTCCTACACTTTCACTTTCTTCTATTTCTTCCTTTATGGTCCTGGGGGTTGGGCTCCGTGCCTTGTGCTCACTGAGCAGATGCTCTCCTGCTCGCTACAGGCCTCCAGTCTGGACTTCATTTAAATGACACTCTATTTCTGATTTTTTTAAAGTATCAAACCAAGAAAGACTTTTGATTCAGGATGTAATTCATTGTACATATTCTACACAATAAATATGTGCTACTTCATAAATTGTACCTAGTAGGTTTTGATTATGCTTTCGGCTTCACATAAACTCATCAGAAACAATTTGTTTGGAGGCAATCTAATGTGATTCTCCAAAATTAATGAACTGGTTACTTTACATATTGTACAAGCACTTCCATATTGTTCCCAGTTTAATGAATTGTCACTTTGTGGTAGCAGCCACCCTAACACTAATCAAGGATTTCTGGGGAGAAGAAGAGTAAGTCCAGACAGGAAAATCCATGAGATCTGTATCGCAAATTAACTACTAAAAAGACAGAAGAAGACCTGTGGCTATGTGGTTTAGCCCGTCTTTGAACAGACTAAGATAACAAAAAGACTCATGCCTGAGTTGAAAACCTGTGGGGGTACACACCCACTCCCCCCACACACACACATATTTCTCAGTTAGAGCAAGTAGAATATCTGTTCTCCCAGTAACATGTTTGAGTTACTATCCTATGTGTTTGGATGTATCATCAACTTACCTAATTTTAATAAATGACACCCTGTTCATTATTATTTAATCCTGGTTACAAGACACATTTTCATGCAAAAAATTGAGTTTGTTTTCAAAATCATGACTGTCTTGGTTTGTAAGAATGAAATAATTGTGCCTTTAATTCATTAGTTCATCAATTAGAAAAATAACCCTAACCCTAGAACCGATTGCCTTTGGATTCAAAAACCACACAAATACATTAGATTTTATTCCTCCCATTTTTGTTTCTACTCATCTTTCTTAAAGTAGTTTGTAGTTTTATTCAATATCTTGCCATTTTTCTAACCTGAATCCTAACTGGAACATTTAGGCTAACCCTCACATTAATCATACCCTAATCCTAATATTATTATCAGTTTCCTATTTCATATTCATCCTAATTCTAACTTGACTTGTTATTTGAAGAGTTACTTCCAGTTTGACCCTAAATTTTCCATTTGCCTAATGCTAAAACTAAGACTAGCTGGAACTGAAACCTAACTTTCCACCTAATGAGAGTCCAATATTAATGTTTAAGAAAAATGCTCTAGTTTTTATTCATTCTATCGAAAACTCCAATTTGCACTATGGAAATGAATTTCAATTTGCCCTAATTCCCAAAAATTTCCTGACTCTATCTCTAATGTTATCTTCTTCCCTAACCTGAACAATTATGTTATTTCTCCTCAAAATCTCTTATCATTAAAAATACTGTATTATCCATTGATCTACCTTTCCTAAACTACTGTTTCCTAAAACAGTTTCAGATTTACTTACCATCTAGTCCATTACTTAAAGCTAACTCTCAACTTAAACCTGGCTGGAAAACTCTCATTAATCATTACAAGAATGATCACTGAGAAATAAATATAATGATAATGCTCTAGTTACTATTCAGCCTGACAGTTTTTGCTTCTATTTGTTAGTGAAAACTCAATTTTATACAAAAAATTCCTATTCATAACACTAATCATAATCAGAACAAAATGCTGACCCTGATCTTAATCCCTATTATATGTCAATACTTATACTCACACAAGTACACTAGTTTTCACTAATCCTAACGATTCAAATAAGCCTTCCAAACATAGGTTTTCAATTTTTTCCCAATATCTTAGTCATTTTCTAACCCTAACTTAATCTTAACTGGAACACTGAGAATAAACATAAGCCTAATTGCAAGTAAATTCTAATATTAGTAGCAATACTCTAGTTGACATTCACTCTAATTCTTACCAGGCTTATTCTAAAATTTACCTTCAATTTGAGCCCCATTTTTTCCTTCTCTGTAACCCTAAGCATGGCTGGAATCCTAACCATAACCTTGACACTAATGCTATCCCAATTCTAAAATTTATGAAAAATGCTCAATTTGTGTTATCCTAACTAAAATTCCACTTGTAATTCTTGAAATGAATTGCAGGTTTTCCAAAACCCTACAGATTTTTTCACTCTTATCTCTGAACCTATCTTATTCCATAAAAGGAATCATTGTACCCATTGATCTCAAATCCTAATATAATGAAATACATTGTACTTCCATTATCCCAGGATTTCCTGAATTCCTAGAAACTAAAATAAGTTCAAATTTACCTAACATTTTCCCCATTTCTGTATTTTTGTTTTATTGGTCGTGGGGCCTGATCTCTGGACCTAGAGCCTATCCCTGAATTATAGGCATGGGCATGATCCCGGAGTTCTTCAGCTCAAGGTGTGCACTTTGCCACTTAAGCCAGATCACCACTTTCTGGTTTTCTGGTGCTTAATTGGAGATAAAATTCTCACAGACTTTCCTGCCTATCTGACTTTGAACACTGATCTTCAGAAATCAGCCTCCTGAATAGCTAGGAGAGCAGGCATGAGCCACCAGTTTAATCCATTTCTTTACTCTATCCTCAACCCCCTTTAACCAGAAACCTAATGCTAATCACAATCTGAATTAAAACCAAATGATTAATGTAAGGAAAATTGTCTCTATTTAATCAATCACACATTTTTTTTGCTTCTACTTCTTAGTTGAAAACTAAATTTTAGCCTAAAGCTTGTCCTTCCCTAACCCTAACAAGAACTAAAACAGTAACTCACTTTAAACCAAATTATATCTGAATGTTTAAAGTAACACTGACACTGGTTTTCATTCATTGTAACTTTGATGTTATTCATTCTTCTTAAAATATGCTGCAGTTTTACACAATATCTTACATCTTTTTCTCATCTTAACCCTAACTCTAACTGCAACACCTTGCCTAATCCTAAGCCTACATATAACTGAATTATAATGTTAATAGCAAGCCTCTATTACACATTTATCCTATCTCTTGCTCAGCGTGTAGGTCTAAAATTTAACTGTATTTTGAACCTAAATTATTATTATTATTATTATGATGATGATGATGATGATTTTAATTGTGAAAAAACCGTACAGAAGGGTTACAATTACATGGGCAAGGTAATGAGTACATTTTTTTATCAAGCATTTTTGCCTCCTCCTTTGTTTCACCTTCCCATCCCTTCTCATCTTGACCCCCCCAGCCAAAGTTGTAAAGTTCACTTTTCGACATAATGTCTTGTATATCTCATTGTTGCAATGGGGCCACCTGTATCCCTAAAATTATGCAGCAAAATATGTCTAAGAAATATATTTTTCAATAAGATGTTTCAATCCTTAGATAAAGTTCATTTTACTTTAATATAAAGTTATCTCCAAAAATAAATTCTGCAACAAACCTAATGTATGTTTTCTTGCACAAAATGCTGTGATTTCTAGTCTTGTTATTCAATTTTAATTATATTTTATTTGTGACATAATCCCTACTTACATTTATTACAAATTTCTGTAATTATACAAATCATGCCTGTACACACTTATTTGCATACTCTAATATTCAACCAAAATTATCTTTTTTCCTGTCTCCCACAGGGAATGATGAGGTGCTGAAGTACATGGAATGGAAATTTGCAATGTGAGGATTGGATCATGAGCAATTTCTACTTGGATGAATAGGAATTCTTGTTTCTACAATACATTCTTACCATTTAATGACACAGGGAAAGCCACAAAATATGAAGTTCATATGAAGGAATTACATTCCTAAAAGATGTGGCAACCCGGCTCAAAAGTTCAGTCTTATCACCAGTTCTTTGTGCTTGCTGGCTGATCTATTTCTCTATCATATGTTTCATGTTGTTAAGTATATTAGTAATTCAGCTGTCAGTACATGGCAGGAGACTCCTAAAATCACAGCTATTGCTGTGTAATATTCCGAAGATTGGAAAAAGATTATATTGATCTCCAATTCCTCCCTTTGGCCTTTAATATACTAATTAATTGTCAAAACAATCGTGTAAGATGTTAGTTTATTTTCCCTTTTTAATTAGAGATTAAGCAAGTGTTTATCACAGTAAAAAGTGTTAGTGCTATCAGAGCTCTGATATGAACACCTTCTCCCTAACAAGTAATGCTCTATGGACTGTAAATATGGAAGCCACAATAAAATTCTCTCTCTCTCTCTCTCTCTCTCTCTCTCTCTCTCTCTCTCTCTCTCTCTCTCTCTCTCTCTCTCTCTCTCTCTCTCTCTCTCTCTCTCTCGCTCTCTCTCTCTCTCTCTCTCCTCTCCCTCTCTTTTATTCTCTCTCTCTAAACACACACACACACACACACCCCCACACAAATGAGATATCAGTTCCATTCTTTTGTAATTGTAGTTGATTAGTGTTTCCTCCATAGGTTTTTCTTTACTTAAGGATCTTGCCTGGACCTGCATCTTTCCCTGAAATCAAGTACATTCAAGTCAAACTCCATGAATTCATACTACTACTCCAAAATACTAAAGTGTATTGGATGTAGAGACCAAAAAAACACCCTCCTTGTTATTTTAGTAAACATTGACATCATGAAAGTAGAGGAATATTGATCAGGAACTGAGGTAAGAGAACAAGATTATGTGGAAAAATGTAGAATACGGTATGTGTGTTAGAGATACACAATCAACTTCTGTAGACCATTGTATGGAAAACTTGTCATCCTATATTGAAAGCTCTATTTACATATACAGTTATCCAGTTACTTTGCTTACCTATCACTTCTGATCACAAATCCTCTTATGAATGTTCATAGTAACTTTGAATATATCACAAGATTTGCATGTACTTATAATCTTAAGCAGACAGTCTGATACTACATCTTGCATTCTATGTGACAAACCCTTATTTTTTGTTTCTCTATTTTCTGAATAAATGTATTCCTGGAAACAGGATATTGACAGGAAATCTGGGCGTAATTTACATTTTGTAAATTTCAAAAATAATATAAACTTTGTATTGACTAATACGTTTTATAAAAATGAGTGATATTCATGAACACAATTTTTTGGTGCCTTTAAGTAAATTGAGAATTGATGTGGTAGTTCTTGTGTCTAATTTACTCAACCACTAGATTGTTCATGTATGAACATGTTCATTGGACTTTTTTATTTTTACATATAAAGGAGTCCTCAAGGGTTTGCTTTAAACTGATAATGGGGTTGTGTCTTCCTATTCAAAACTTTATATATATTTCAGTAAAATACTAGAAACACATGATGTTTACCGGAGCAATATAAAAGATGAGAACATATTTCTAAAGTGATTTGATTTATTGATTAAAACACAGAAAAGAGTAAAATAGGTTCCTCGCTTGATACTGAATAAATTTCATATGAATGTAGCTCAAGATGAGACTCAGATAAATTCATATTAATATTACTGAGATTTACATCACAATATAAGCAATATAGGTATTCTATGGATGAAGAATGGAATTAAAAATAGCAGAGGAAAACAATTCAACATGCAGCTATTATGATTTTATAATGCTAATATGAAAGAAATGGAGCTTTTGCTTTTCTGAAGAAGAAAGTTAGGAAGCAATTTCAATGTAAAGCATCAGTTATAATGAGTCTAACGTCTTTTCCTCCAAGATCTCCAAGAGTACTATACTCATCTTCTGAAATGTGAATAAGTAATAATTTGAATTAGCCTTTGTTAATATTATTTTAATTGTGTAGCAAAAAGTTAAAATGTTTGCTCTCACTCCTTCAATATAGTAGCATACCTTTATACTTTACTGTCTCTTCATACAAGCCTGAAATCAGTACTTCAAAGTAACACAAACAGAAAAACAAAAATAACCTGATGCAACAATCACAAATCCTAAATTATGTGAAAAAGACCACAATAAAAATAAATAAATCTGGGCTGGGAAGGTGGATCAGTGTTAGAGCGCTTGCCTTGCATGTCTGAGGCCCTAGGTTCAATTCCTCAGCACCACATAAGCAAAAAAGAAAAAAAAGGAAGTGGCACTCTTGCTCAAGTGGTCGAGTGCTAGCCTTGAGCTGAAGAGCTGAGGGACAGCACCCTGGCCCAGAGTTCAGGCCCCACGTCTGGACCCCCCCCACAAAAAAGATAAATAAATAAATAAATCTGAGAAAGAGAGAAAACAATGACAGAAGAAATACAGAAGATTACCCTAGTTCTCTCTAATGAAACAGAGATTTAGAGTCCTAGCAGGTACTAAAAGTCTAGAGGGTCACACCAAGTCAGCTATAATTATATATAGATATCCAATTCAAAAGGAGAGTTTATACTGTCTTCAGAAGAAAACAAAAATCTATGAAAAGTTACCCAGAGAGGTAAGTGACTTCCGTGACTGTGTTGGCCAACATATTCAAAAGCACATCTGCAGTGTGGAAATAGGGCAACATGGAAAAAAGCAGGAACAAAAATCTACATCAGAGAAAGCCATATCCATCTAAAGAGACAATTCACCATACCACTGGACAGTGTGAATTGTGGCTGGAACCACAAGTATTAACATCACAACATCTCACCTCTACTAGTATCTACTCCTACACTTAATGGACTAGACAAAAACCTAATTCCAGAAAAGCAAATCACAACTGAAAACCAACACTTGGCAAATCAACCAAGAACACAGAGAGTCATGTATGAAGATCATAGATTCCACCAAAATAAAGACTTCAAATGGACAGAACAAATCATGAAAATACAATAAAAATGATGTCAAGGTAGTATAATTCACATAGTAAAGAACCTGGCATTGGAACAGACAAGGACCTTGAAGTTAGTTATCAAAATACATTACAAATACTGCTGAAAAATGTGATTAATGGAAAGATAGAAAACCTCTACAAAGAAAATTGTGAACAAGATGAGACCAACCAAAGATTAGCAAAATAATTCATGGAGACTACAAACAGAACGATAAATCAATTCTGAGAAGGCAAGGGAGTCCAAGAAAAAATAGATGCCTATTTAAAAGATATAAGAGAAGACACAGAAAACAACCCTTGATACTCCCCCACCCAAAGAAAATACGTGCAGAAAGTCCATACAGGACATAAAACAAAGCTTTAATAAAGAGAAAGAACCCCTAAAAATGACCAATTAGAAGATGGGGAAATCAAAAACAAAGTAGAAAATCTCCATAGCAAATAGATAACATAGAAAGTAAAATCAGGGTCAAAGACAGAATAGGACTAATAGGAAAGAGGAGATAATCATTTAGAACAAATCCAAGAAATAAGAAATGATCTTGCAGAACTTCAAGACTCAGAAGATCAAATTTCGGGGAGATAGGTATCAAAAAAGAGAAGAGCAGGAAGCTAAATTGATGGGAAACAAATTACAGAATTCTAGCAGAGAACATGCCAAACATCCAAAAGAGATAGGCTCATTCAGAGAAGAGAAGCCTTTAGAACACCAAACAGAGAATTCTAGAACTGAAAAATCCACCACCACATCATAATCCATTAGAGGATCATTAAGGATCAAGGAAAGGATTCTTACAGCTGCCAGAGCGAAAAGACTGATTATTTATAAAGGATATACAGTCAGAATAAATACAGATTTCTTAGTTGATATGATAAAAAGGAGAGCCTGACATGATATATGACGAACATTAAAGGTAAACATCTACCAATTCATCCCAAGCCAAACACTCCTTTACATTTAAAGGATATATAAACATATTTCATGAGAAAGAAAACTTGAAACAACCTATATCCAGCAAATCTGCTAGATAGAAGTTAATCAAATATATCGTACATAGAGAAGATCAAGGAGAACAGGAACTGGTTATATAAAATGCTCCCTACCAGAGAACAAGGTAAATATATTAACAGAAGATGAGGAACAGCTCCTAACAGCAGGGGTATAACATAGCAGGGCTTATCAGATATTTCTGTCTTAACTCTCAATATGAATGGATTTAAATTTCCAAATATAAGACATAGATTAGATAGTAGTATCAAAAAAAAAACAAGAGACACCTTTTATTGACAAAAACAAACACGTACTCAAACTAAAAGGCTAGAAGGAAAATTTTCAAGCAAATGGACACCATAAACACGCCACAGTAGGATTACTAACATAAGGTAAAATAGAATTCAAATTAAAATTTGTAGGAAGAGACATTACATATTGATAAAGGCAAGTCTCAATTAGGAGATATAGCTAGTCTAAATATCAATGACCTGAATCCTGGAGCATTCCACTTCATCAACCAAACTCTACTTAACCCAAAAAGACATCTCAATACATCATTCCCATCTATGGATTGGTTATCCAGGAAAAACTCAACTACGAAACTGCAGATCTAAATAACTTCATTGACCACCTAGCCCTAACAGACATCTACAGAATATACATTCAGCGTCAGAATATACATTCTTCACATCAGCTCATGGAAGATTCTCTGAAACAGAACATATCCTATGTCACACAGAAATTCTGTCCAAATTGAAAGAAAAATTATTTGAATTCCCATAGCTTGTCAGACCATAACAGAATAAACTTAGGATTAAACAGCTAAAACAAAAAATGTCAAACCCATGAACAAAAAGATGCTGAATGACCAGTGCAACACTGAGGGATTAGAATGGAAATCTGAACTTTTCTAGAATTTATCAAAAAAACACACAAAATACCAGCTCCTCAGGTATTTGTAGTAATTACAGGAGGATATATAGCTCAGAGTGCCTACATCAATAATTGAGGAAATCTCAAATTAATATTTTAATTATGTATCTCAAGCTCCTTGAAAACAGGAAGAAGCCCAAAACCCAAAGCAGTAGACAGAAATAAAAAAAAATCAGAAATAACTAAATATGGTCAAAATAAAACATAGAAAGAATCAACAAATCAGAGTTGGTTTTTTAAATAAATAGACTTGACAGATCCATACCAAATCTGTCTAAGAAGAGAATTTATATAGATAGATAAAAAGCACGAAGGTTGGGAGAAGAACTTTAGTTGCTCTGCAACGCACAATTGCCTCAAATCTCAAATATATTTAGAGACGCAAAAGTTAACCCACCCAAAAAATATTCTCAAAGAAACAACAACCCTCTTAATAAGTGCGCTAAAGAGAGACCTCTCTGAAGAAGAAATATGTATGGTCAAGAGACACATGATGCAATATGCAAAAATTCTGATCATAAAAGAAATGCAAATCAAAGCAACATTGACATTCCACCTCACCCAAGTCAGAATAACCATTATGAAGAAAATTAATAATAACAGATGCTTGCCTGGTGGAGATGTGGCCAAAAAGAAACATTACTACACTATAGGTGGAAATGTAAACTTGTTCAAATACTCTGTAATGAAGTATAGAGGTTCCTCAATAGAGCTCCCGTATCACCCAGCAATGATGGCTCAAGAAAATGTCATATATATTCACAATCAAACTCTATGCTTTTGTCAGAATGAATGACATTGACCCATTAGTAAGGAAATAGAATCACTTGGAAAACATAAGTCAAACAAGCCAGACCCAAAGAATCATAGGCTAGAGGTTTGCAATCTTTTGGAAAAACTAGAATAGGTCTAGGATATTCACAATAGCTCAATAGCAACGTGCATATCACCATATAAAATGAAGCTTATTGAAATGAGCTCCAAGAAATGGATACAAGATGATTGAATAGTGAACTGTGTTTACTTATTTCTATTTAGTTTTTACCCTTTGGTTTATTCCCTGTATTCATTTGTTTTTATTTCTGTACCATTTGTCTTATACATAAATTAATGTGATTTGGGGAAGGGAAGGGAAATCACAGAAATGGTCAGACAAAAATTAACCAAAGCAACAGTAATATGCACTAGACACTATGTTAGAAATGACTTCATAACTTTGGGGTGTAGGATGTCACGGCTGGGGGAAGGAGGAAAAAATGAGGAAGGGATAACGTTATTTAAAAATGTACTCATTACTTATGTAACTGTAACCCACCCCTCAGTATATCACAGTCATGATATAAAATCCCCCCAAAAAAATAAGAAAATTCACCCAAATAGAGAAAATTAGAGACAAAAATGAGACAACATAACATATACAAGCAAAATTAAGAATGCTATAAGAGAGTACTTTGAAAACCTTATGTCAATCCCCTGGAGAATCCTGGAGAAATTGATGCTTTCCTATACTCGATCTGAACCAAGAAATAACACATAAGAAGTAATGAAAATGACATGTCAATAAACAACTTCCCACTTCAGAAAAATCTAGGACTCAATGAATTTATCATGAAACTAAGGCCTGCAAAGAACTTACAATAACTCAGATCTACTCTTCAATGGAATAGAAAAATGGAATTTTCAAAACACATTCTTTGAGGCTAGAATTAGACTCCTCCAAATCACATAGGAACTACAAAGAAAGAGAACTATGAAGCCAAATCTTTGATAAACATTGATGCAGAACTCATTATTAGCACCTAAATCAAGGACTGTTACATCAAAACAAATGAGACCCTCTTTTGGAATAATTGTTTTCTCTTTTTATTACAAATCTTTGCTTGATTACTTCCTAATGTGATATTGGACCTCCTAATAGGGTGATGACATTTTCGTTCTCTTCAGCTTTCTCTAACATGTGGTCAAATATTTAAGAATTCAAAGATGTCCATTGCTAATTTATTAAGCTAACCTCTAAGGAAATGTGCATTTCTGGAATTTGGTCAGCTGTCTTGTTCTTACATGCACAGGAGTTCTTTGATTTATTTGTTCTACAAGGAATTATACTTTCTAATCTTTGTGTGATCAATTTTAGTCTCTCTGATCAGTCTTTCTGACCCTCTCTCTGGAGTCTCATTTCAGTCGGCCTCATAAAAAATATATTATTTATCAACAAAATGACTCTCAGCCTCTGTTTTTTCCCTGACTTCGTGTAGGCTGTGATAGCAGCCCTGATAGCAGCCAGTGCTTACTGGAGTTTTTTGTTTGTTTGTTAGTTTTGTGTGAGTTTTTTTTTTTTTTTTTTTTTTTTTTTTTTTTGTATTAGAGGTCTAGGACTACTATTCAAGGTAGTAGCTTCTCTGGGTCCCAGTGATCCCCTGACCTAGATTCAACAGCTTTTTCTCCTAAAGATACAAAGAACAGATGACTAAATTCCTGTTTTAATTTTCTCAAAATGAGGAAATTTGGCATACTTGCAAAGCCATCAATAATCCTCTGTACCCACTTACAGAAATATTCTATCAAGATGGCTTTTCAAGGTTGACTGTAAAAGTTTTTTATTTCCAAGTCACCACCATAAAGCAGATCATATTCCTCAGAGCAGACTTTTGGAAGGAAGGTTACCCTTCCTTCCTTCTCTTATAATACATCAAACCATAATATTCTGCAGTTGTTTCCAGCCTGGAGCACATTTTCCCAAGAATATTTTGTAGTGTAAAAGAGGAACAACTATCAAAATAAAGGTGAAAATACTTGTCTACTACAGACTGATTTATCTTGCTTATATATGTTGTTATTTTCATTACTTCAAACACAGGGATAAATTATATTGGGATTACACAAGTGGCAAAGGATTAATGGAATAAACATTCAGTTTACTTTCATATATCCAATATAATACAATTAACCCCTTAAGGAAAATTAAATCCAATTGTAGAAATAATGTCAGAAATATAAAATAAGCCTCAATATGAATAATCTGGCACACATATACCACCATCTACTCAGAAATTCAGTATCTGTATAAATACTTATTTGGTACAAGATAATAAAAATTTGATTTATGAATATGACTTCTAAGTATCATTCTAAATACTCCTCATATATATAATTGTATATAATTTTTAGATGTCACCTAGACAGGAATTTAACATGCATGTAGAAATCAAATTTCCACAACTTACGTGAGATTAGAGGAGTCATACCCTTCTGTATTGTGTGGTGTGAATTTTACCACAGTGTTGAACCTTTCCACGTAATACCAAGAGTCATGCGCAATAATTTATTATTTGATGTTAAGATGAGTGCTGAGTGTAGGATGCACTTTGTATTAATACATTAATTCACACAAATGAAACGATGATGATATTTATTTAAATTCTAATATTTCTCAATTTTACAATTCATGAAATATATTATTAAAATTAGTTTCACTTTTTCATTTCTATGAAAGCAGAAATTAAAATTATCTATTAAACATTCAATATTAAGATATCAATAATAAATATACTATTATTAAAATGATATACTATTAAAATGTGATTTGAATTATAGTTCTAACGAATTGTAATGTAAACAACATTTAATAGAATTATGGGTAATATTTTTAAACTTACCAGCTTGTTATTGTTTCCTAATTGTGTCATTTTTATTCTTGGTCCAAGTCATCTATTCACCTTATTTGTTTAGTTTTCTATTTTATCTCTATTGGTTTGCTGATTATGCATTTTGTTTTTTCTTTTTAGTGACTGACATGAGGATGAAAATCTGTATCCTAGCTTATTACTTCTGATGTTAAAGTCAAATTGCTGCTCTCCACAGCTGTTCTACACTTCTTTGTATAGTATAGAATTTCCCCTAATCCCATCGACTGTATTGCTGCTCTCATATATTTTATTTTATTTTTATTTAAATTTTATAGTCAAGGTAACGTACAGAAGGTTTATAGTTACATAAGTAAGCTAATGAATTCATTTCTTTTCTAACTTGTTACCCCTTCATCCATTTTTCTCCCTCTTCCCTCCCAATGCAACTTCCAAGATCATTTCCAACATATTGTTTTGTGAGTATCACTGTTGCATAGGTTCCCTCTTTGTCCTTTGTCTCACCATTTTGTTTTTTTCATTTCCTTTCACCAGTTCAGATCAACATATTTACAATACCCAGGGTATCAAAATCAAATACAGTGACTAAAGAGGATACACCTTAGGTGGGGAAAACACAAAATGATAAAAATAAATCACCTAGTACATTAAGAACAACAACAACAAAGAACATATCTTGGAGTTCATTTCACTTAAAATCACCTTATACGGTCATATGTACATAGCTATTGAACTATTCTGCTCATCTACTAAGATTATCCTTGATGTACACAATAATGCTCCCCTATTACCCAGTAATCCCACTTCTGGGCATTTAACCAAGTGACCACAAACAAGGCCACACTAAAGCTACCAAGGCAATTATGTTTATCACAGTAATATTTTCCATAGCTAAGATATGGCATCTAATTTGAATTACCCTTTCTTTATCAGAGGGTAATCAACTTGAATGTTATCCACCTATACAATATTTTCACAATATACTTGTCATTATTTTGAAAAAAACATATTTTAGTATTTTCTCATAGTAAAACAGAAAATAGTTTAATTCAATTGAAAGTTCTAACTTTCAAAACTGAATAATTGTTAACAGGACAGAATATATGTGTTCTTCAAAATTCCTGTAACTACTAATTATTCATTTTCAAATTTTGAACATTTCTTTCAAGAGACATTCAAAACAGTACCTTTTTGCATGTTATTTAATTCTGCAACAGATAGTTTCCAATGAGGTGTTACATATTGATAAGTCAACAGAAAATATAGCCACAGTTTATTAAATGATAAAACTATGAAGTATTTATAAAAAATAATTCCTCAAAAGTAAACATTTGTTCATCAGAGTAAGCTATTATTTCTATGACCATCAATCCTAAGCTTTTATGCCATAAAGTTATCCCACCCCAATAGTTTCCAACTTGTAAGGTGCACCTGAAAATTCCCTTAATTCACATCATGAATATCTTATGACTATTGTGAAAAAATTCTACGCTTCTGCTAATATGATGCACTTCCTATTGTGGAAAGAACACTACACTAAACTTTGCTGCAACATTCCCCCATTCACTGCCAGTGATATTCTTCAAATCAAAACACTTGCAAATATTATTTATATTTATACTTTTTTAACTATCATAGATATTCAGGAGGCTAAGATCTGAAGATTATGGTTCAAAGCCCACTCAGGCAGGAAGGTTCCTTAGATTCTTATCTCCATAATCTTCTCAGGAAAAGAGAGACTCAAGTTGCACTGAGGTTGAGGTGGTATAGCACGAGCCTTGAGCACAAACAGTCTCAGAGAGAGTGGCCTGACACACAGTTCAAGTTCTAGGACAAACCAAAATAAAATAAAATAAAATAAAAACAAGCCCCAACTCTAGCATTTTTCTCATTGTAGGCAGAGGCACATAATTTAAGAAATTGCTTAATGTGTTAGGAATAGATAGAAGAACCAAGAAGTCACACATTTACTCTCTTCATACCATGTTACACCAAAGCCTCAAAAATTGCTTTTTCTAAATGTATAAATAATATCATCCATTTGTTGGCAACTCTGTCTAGGTTATTCACATTATTTTATACATGAATCTTGGAATTATCTATTAACTAAGTTCTAATTATACCTTGCTTGAAAGAATATTTTAGGAAAATAGAATGTCAGAATCATTCGTGAATTTGTCAATTAAACCCTCTACTTAAAAAGAATTTTGTAGTATCCTATAGAACATGAAATTACTAACAAAAACGAAATATTTATTTTAAATCTAAGTTCTAATTTAGCAAGCTCTACAAAATCTTACATTAGATGAACTTTGCAATTTTTCCAGGCTTAAACTTTTGTAATCTGTTATCATTTCTTTGGAATCCAACAGAATGATGCTTACTTTTTCAAATTTTTGGTTAAAATCATAAGCTGTTTTCCATCTAGGAATGTTATGTAATGAAGAGAGCATTAAAAACATAACTGAGTATTATTTTTAAGAATTTTTATTTTTTTCATATCTCCTTTCTATCCCTCCCCTTCTCTCATCCTATTCTTTTCTTCTCTCAATATCATCTCTAAACTTACATAATTTTTTCGGGTTTTACTTTTAAATTTAAATTTTTGTTTTTCCATTTTCCTTGTTTTTTAAAAATCTCTCTCCTATCATTCTGTCCAATCCATTTCCCTCTCTGAGATTAGGACTTGGTTAAATTCACTCTTCCTTTACCTCCCCAAATACCTCTACTCCTATTTTTCCCATTTTTCCTAAACCTAATAATTTCTGGTTTGCCAAATTCTTGTTTGCTTTTCTCATCCAATTAATCCATAGATGTTTGATGTTGAACAGATTGTATCTGTTGAATTAGATTGTATCTACAGCAACTATAGGACTTTGGTTGATCCTTGCCTTAAAATAGTGTTCTAACACAAGACTGGTGACTTGCATTTCAATAGGAAACTTGACTTCTCAAAACATAATGACAAAATTAGCCCAAACATCCAACTTTGTATGCCTTTCTTGTTGTTTGGTAAGTTTCATTGAGACAAAATTATACTACCTGGTCCAGGGAAGGTATCACTAGGTAATTCCACTTTCTGACCACCTGTTTTAGTCTGAATGCTAGAATACCAGGCTTTTTATCACATTGCCCTGCCATAATTTGTTGGTTTATTTAATCTAGAAACAGACTAGCAATTCTGAAATTCTCCAATGATCTTATCCACTAGATTGATTGCTCAGACTGTTTATGTACAATTTTTAAAGATGTTCTAACATTTGACACAGGATATGAACATTTTCAGATGCACCTGCAGGGGTCTCTGGTTCATTCCTCCATGGATCTGATCCATTTAATCATGATTACTTAATTCTCTTACTAGCTCTGTTCCCTACTATGTAATACTCTGAAACATTTTGAAGAATGTTCATTTAATTTAGTCTTATTCGGGACATACTTTTATTGTTTTCTAACTTTTCTACATATTCTTAGAGTTGTTTCATTTGTGTATTTGTGTGTGCACCTATAAGTGCCTCTGTGTGTATGTGTATGTCTGTATGTATGTATGCAAAAGCCTCAAGCTCTTATTCAGCAATCTTGATCATGACTGATATTCCATCTCTTGATCCATTCTTCCAAAGCAGTTTTGGATGGTTAATTATAGATAGTGTCTCAAACACTGTTCTGACCAGGCTGGATGCAAACTGAACTTCCCAGACGCCTTTACCTCCTTAAGTTTTATTATTTCCAGCATTATCAACTTTAAAACCAGATATATTTTCATGAGTGTGAAGTCGAAGCTCTAGCCCAGATTTTTAACTCAAGAATTCATATAAAATCAGGTGAACATACACACTACATATCCTGAGTATATACTGTTAGAAATGTGAGCTTAAGCTATGTGCCGTTGTCTCATGCCTATGATCTTAGCTACTCAGGAGGTTATGATCTGAGGATAGCAGTTCAAATCCAGCACGAGTAGGAAAGATTCTGAGGCATTTATCTCCAATTAAACACCAGAAAACTGGAAGTGGTGCTGTGACTCAAGTGGTAGGCCACTAGCCTTAGGCTGAAGAGTGGAAAGACATGGCCTAGGCCCAGAATTCAAGACCCCCCCATGAAAAATCACAACCAAACAGTAATCTCTAGAGAGTATGAATATGACCTATCAAAATTTTAAGCAGTTAATGAAGGGCAGTCTTGGGAAAAGTAAACAAAGCTGTTCAAAGAGGGCAGTTTGGGGTAGGGGAAAATTTAGAACAGATTAAGTACATTGTCAAAGTTTATAAATCACCTACATCTACTGCAAATATTTTCATCTGCGAGTGCTCTTTGTCTGAACTGGACACTCCAGTCATGAGGCACACTTGATAGCTTGTGAAGATAGAATGGAAGAAACAAGATCAAGAACGCATTACTCTACTGTAGAGAAAACATTTCTCTATGTTTTCTCTCATCTGTCTTCATTACTCTTTTTTCATACTTTTAATAAACTCAAGTGATTTTGAATTATATCTTCCTTTCTTTGTTCTGGCAAAGTAATTGTTCAAAATATTTCACTAAATTTTATTTCCCATTATTTTCTATCATACTGTTTACTTGTCCAAGTGAGTCCATTAAACTTCTCCTTTGCAGTTGGTTGCCACAAAAACTCAAAATCTATGTTAATGAGGATAAGCTGTAATGCAAAACTTTGTCTCCAAAAAACCAGTCCAAGAACCTTTAATCACAAATATTTAGCTATAATTTTTTTCTTTTACCTTGAAAATCTTCTCGTGTCTAAAGTGCCCTCAAAAATAAATACTCTACCTTGAGAGCATTGGCACCCACCCCTGGGTATCTAGACAGGGAACAGACCTAAGAAAGGAGACCTCTAGTTTCAAAGGTGAATCATTTGGGGTTGAGGAACACCAGAGAACTCTTCATTTGTTTGTTTAGCTTTACTTGATAATGTAACCGAGTTCTTGAACGGCAGTAGATTAGAATAAATTTAGGGCATTAAATATTTAAAAAAAACAAAAATAAATAAATACTCCACCACTTTTTGCTTCAATCACTTCTGACCTCAAAGATATATTTTGCTAACAAGATGCTTAGAACAAACCGAAGAATACTCCACTTTTATCTTCTCTCTTAAGACTCCTTAGATACCATATCGAGAACAGTGAAGTTATTCTTTGCAGAATTATTTCAATAGATTATTTTTCTCATGGTCTTGCATTTGCTCAACAAGATGTATGGAGAAGAATAGAGTTAAATCACCCATTCTTTGTATTACAGTGTCTGTTACAAAGGCAATACTTCTATGTCCTACTTCTCTGTTCTCCTCTTAGCTCTTGACGGATTTCCAATTGATCACAGCTTCTTGGCTTCAGGTCTAGTAAAGCTGAAGGACTATAAGGTCTCCCCCACTGCTATATCTTCATGGTTTCTAATCTTTTTTTTTTTTTGTAGGTCGTGGGCTTGAACTCTGGGCCTGAGTGCTGTCCCTCAGCTCTTCAGCTCAAGGCAAGTGCTCTACCACTTGAGCTACAGCGCCACTTCCTATCTTCATGGTTTCTCTTTCAAAACTCTTTTATTTGGATGTGGAATCTATTTTCATGTCTTCAATTTGTTCTGCAATACACTGAGCCAAATAGACTCTGTAAAATCACTTTAAGTAGCAAAAACATTAAGACAATCTATATCAAAAAGTTTTGGCCTTCCTCCACTGCAGAAGCCAATACGCTTAGCTAGGGCTTCTAAGAATGCGTTTTCTTACCTTTTCACTTTTCTCAATTCTTTTCTGATCCCAAAAGTTTTTGGCTTATGTTATAAGAGAAGTCTTCATTATCTCATGTTAATAAAGATATTATATTTTTGAGCTACTTAGAAATGTGAAATCATTGGTTTGACGTATCCAATCAGATTTTTTTCTGTGTTTCACTGCTTCACGTGGAAAGACATTGTGGAAAATATTACAAACAGAAAAGTGTAAACCCAATACCTTCTTTCATTGTGGAAGACACTCTCTCCCTAAATAATTTGAACCAAATAATCTTTTTCAGAAAATTACTGTTTGGTATTTAAAGTCAATTCACAAATTTTCATTTCTTATTTTTTTAAAAACGTTGAGCTTAAATTCCACTACAACCTTGTTTTCACAAAGTAAGAGTATTTTTCCTGGTTAAGGACAATTCTCAAGGGAACCTACATGATTTACAGCAAGGTTTGTGAGGTTTGTTGGTTTGGTGTGAAAAAGAGCCATCTTCACCCACAATGCTCCCTCTCAGCTAAGTCTCTATGAATTTCTTTACATGAAAGCCTATTTTCCTAGGTAATTTTAAATTTTCTTAATAGGCTAAGTTGTTAGAAAGTTTGAACAATTAAAATTTACCTGTCATAAATTTTAAACTTTTTTGAAATTCCTTTATCAGAATCACGAATTCACAATTCTAATTCCACCTTTAACATAAAAACAGTAAATATATTTTTTCCTGATATACTGTCCATGAAACTATTATTTTCCAGTGGCTTTGTTATGCATGTATATGATCATATGAGCGGATGCTGAGCAAAATGAACTCCAAGATATGAAAACAGAGATATTTATTTGCAGATGTTGTTTCTAATGTACAATATGATTTCTATTTTCTTTGGGATTCTCCTCTATGGTTTATCTCCTGGTGTATTTGATTTTGGTACCCTGTGTATTGTGCATACATTTACATTAATTAGGAAGGGAACAGGAACAACAAAATGACGATACAGAGGACAAAGGGCAAACCAATGCAATAGGAATACACACATGACAATAAGTTGGAAATGTACATTACAACTTGTGAGGGGTTTTGGGGTGAAGGAAAACTGAGAAAAATGAGAGAGAGGGGTAACAAGTTTGAAATGTTGTTTATTCACTAGCTTACAATTGCTGGAACCCCACTGCACATCAATTTGACATTAAAATTAAATTTAAAACATAAGCTGCATGAAATAAAATTTCACTCTATTGGTATAGTAAATATTATTCTTTATATAGTAACTTTTTAAAAATCAGTACTATTTGGCATCTAATTTGAATTAATTATCCATTTTTAATCAAAGGGCCATCAATTTGAATGTTGTCCAACTAGTTAATATTTTCACAATATACTTGCCAATATTTTGAAAAAGAATAAATTTAGTACTTTCTCATACTAAAACAGAAAACACTTTAATTCTACGGAAACCCAGAACTTTTAAATGTAAACAAGTTTTTAAGAGGACAGAATATATGTGTTCCTCAAAATTCCTATGACTAAAACTACTCATTTTGAAATAATGAACATTCCATACCTGAGAGATTAAAAATAGTACTTGTTTGCATGTTATGAATTTCTTCAATAGATGAATTTTCCAATGGGGTGTTATAGATACAGAAGTGAACAGAAAAATAGCCACATTCTGGTATAATATAAAACTATGAAACATCAGTTATAATTAATTCTTCAAGAGTAAGCAATTGTTTATCAGATTAAGCTATTATTTCTATGACCATCAATCCCAAGGTTTATGCAATAAAGTCATCCTAGACCAACAGTTTCCAACTTGTAGGGTACACCTCAAAATTCCCTTAATTCACATCACGAATAGCTTATCTCCATTGTGAAAAAATACTACACCTCTGCTAATGTGATGCCCTCCGTGTTCTGGAAAAAGCATCACAATAAACTGGGTTGCATCATTTTTCCTCCACTGGTATTCTTGCAAATATTATTTATATTTATACTTTTTTAATTATCATAGATAAACAGGATGCTAATATCAGAAGGTTACATTTCAAACCCTACACAGGCAGGAAGGTTCCCTAGATTCTTATCTCCAATAAAATTCTCAACAAAAGCCAGACACGAGTGGTACTGAGGTTGAAGTGGTAGGGCACGAGCCTTGAGAATAAACAGCCTCAGAGACAGTGTCGAGTCCCAGAGTTCAACCTCTAGGACAAACCAATAAAACAAAAGCAAAAGCAAAACAAACCCCAAACCTAGCATTTTTCTCATTTTATATAGAGACACGTAATTAAGGAAATTGCTTCCTGTGTTACATACAGGTAGAAGAAAGAAGAATTCACACAATTATTCTCTTCATAAAATGTTATACCAAAGCCTCAAAAAATTGCTCTTTTTCTAAATTTATAAATTAATATCATCCATTGTTGGCAACTCTGTCTACATTATTCACATTATCGTTTCATACATGAACTGTTTGAAATATCTATTAACAGAGTTCTAATTATAACTCTCTTGAAAGTATATTCTAGGCAAATAGAATGCAAGAAACATTTGTAAATTTGTCAATTAAACACGCTACTTAAAAAGAATTTTGTAGTATCCTATAGAATATGAAATTACAAACAAAACCAAAATATATATTTGAAATCTAAACTTTAATTTAGCAAGATCTATAAAGTCCTACATTAGATGATCTTTGCTATTCCTCCAGGCTTAAGCTCTTGTAATCCTTCATCCTTTCCTTGGAATCTAACAGAATGAAGATTACTTACTTTTTCAAATTTTGGATGGGAATCATGAGCCATTTTGCATCTAGAAATGTTCTGTGATGAAGAGAGCATTTAAAAGCACAACTGAGGATTATATATGCGTTGCATTTCAATAGGAAACAACTTCTCAAAACATAATGACAAAATTAGCCCAAACTTCTAACTGCGTATTCCTTTCTTGTTTGGGTTCTTTTATTAAGACAAAATTATACTACCTGGTCCAGGGAAGGTATCACTATGTAATTACAGTTTCTAATCTCCAGTCAGTCTGAATGCTAGAATTCTAGGCTTGTATCACATTGACCCGCCATAGCTTCTTGGTTTATTTAATCTAGATACAGACTAGCAATTCTGAACTTCTCCAGTGATATCATCCACTAGACTGCTTAGACTGTTCATGTACTATTTTAAAAGATGTTCTAACATTTCACAGAGGATATGATCATTTTCAGATACACCTGTGGGGTTTCTGATTCATTCCTCCATGGATCCGATCCCATTCATAATGATTACTTGACTCTCTTACTATCTCTGGTCCCTATCTATGTAATATTCTTAAACTTTTTTGAAGAAACTTCAATTGAGGACTTTCTAACATTAAAAATTATCACTTGATTCTAGTCTTACTGAGGACATATTATATATTGTTTCCTAACTTTTCTACATATTCTGAGAATTGCTTCATTTTTGTATTTGTGTGTGTACATATAAGTGCCTCTGTGTTTATGTGTATGTTTGTATGTATGTATGCAAAAGCCTCAAGCTCTTATTCAGCCATCTTGCTCATGACTGGTATTCCATCACTTGAGCCATTCTTCTAATACAGCTTTTGGCTGGCTAATTATAAATAGTGTCTCAAAGACTATTCTGTTCAGGCTGGATACTAACCTGAGCTGAATAGCATAGGGACAGCGCCCAGGACAAGAGTTCAAGTGCCAAGACCACCACCAACGAAAAATATATAAGTAAAGGAAAGAAAAAAATGTGATCTTATTCACCACTTCATGGCTAGTATAATCCCTGCTCTCTCAAGATGGACTTTTTTTTTCCATTTAAGTCCATGCTCTTATATCTGACTTGCATTGTAAACAGAAATATTCTTCCATTCTACTTTCTACAAATTTGCATGGTTAACAAGCGTGATTTAGAAAGAGAGTGGCATTATACTTCGTGTTCAACGTAGGAGTAATGCTTTCCCTATATCACTCTTATAAATCTACATACTGGACTTGGCTTTATGGTTTCAATGTTGTCTTATTTGCAGAGTCTTCTATAGTGTATTGAACCATTATACTTAAACACAGAACTTCTCTTTCTCCTATTCCTGTTGTTTCTCCTTCTGTTAACTTATGTACACTTGGGAAATAATGTGCAGCACATACACTCATAAAAAATGATCTGAGAATCTTCTTCCCATTTAAAATTTGCCTTAATTTACAGAGCATTTACAAAGTTTGAACTTAATATACTCATGGATAATGTTTTATAAGCAATGTAAATGGTATTTTCTCTTTACTAAGTTGTCTCTGAAACACGTGTTACCTCAGGTCCAATGGTGTCCTTATGTTATTTCGGTGAAGCCAGAAAACAGTCATTATACCTCAAGCAGCACCATTGATTGTTCCTGGAAGTAACTGTTACTGCATGTGGAAACTGATCCTAGGAGAGGAATGGAACGCAGAGGATTGACAAAGTTCAAGTTACTTTATGTTTTCCTTTTTACTGTCTAAGAAAAGGACAAAGATGGTGAAAAGGCAGTAGGGAAACACCAAAGCTCTCCCCAACCAAAAAGAGAGTTCCAGTTCCAATGTTTAATCTCCCCAAGAGACCGACAACAACAAAAGGCGAACACTCAGAGACAAACAGGAGATGGAAAATAACAAAAAAGAAAGAGAGGAAAAGAAGAATTTCAGAACAGAGAAGAGCAAAGACCCTTCCTCCAAAATTCACTGGCTACATGGCAGCGTGCCAAGCCGTGGTCAGCAGGCGGGGTGTGGACTGCAGAGTCCCAGAGACACAGGGGGCTGGCTACAGATCACCCCCGCAGAAGCCGCCTGAGGTACCAGTTTACAGACCTGCTGATCACCACAAATAGAGAAACCTACCAGCCAGGAGTCTCCATGATCCCACCCCCACCCCTCACTCTCCATCCAAGCAGAGAGGCTCCATCCCTCCACAGCCACCCGGCACCGGCAGTGCAACAAAGGAAGGTGTCTTCAGATAGCACAGAAGCCACCTGAGGTACCAGTGTCAGACCTGCCGATTGCGACGACCCGGTTAGGGCCGCCCGGGTCCCAGAGACACAGAGGGCTGCCTGCCGATCACTCATGCAGACGCTGCCTGAGGTACTGGTGTCAGACACGCCGATTGGGACAACCTGGCAGGGACTGCCAGGGTCTCAGAGACACAGGAAGCTGCATGCAGATAACTCACGCAGAAGCTGCCTGAGTGTGGACACTATGGACCCGACAGCTTCGACAGAGGCAGAGACAGAAGAAAATTCCACAGAGCCACCACCACCCAGCCAAGCTCGCAACCATCCCCACTGAACTCGCCTTGCAACTGCAACTGACAACCTACACCACACAGAAACAACTAGCTCCAGGGTGAATACCCCACAGGGGACAGTGTATCCCTCAAGGGAGACCAGAGCTGGAGGGAATCCCAGACCCTGACCCAGACTCCCTACCCCAACACCCGAACCACAGGACCCACTAAAACTAGGAACAGTTCAAGAGCTCCACCGGCTCTTGGAGCACACTCTGCTGGCCAGGCTAGAGCAAAGCACCCCAGGAAGGGAGCTTAAACACCCAAGCCAGGAACAGCGACCCTGGGTCAAGACAACCAACAGTAGAAGAAATTTAAACTGTGTACCCCAGACTGCATAATCTATGTGGTATACACAGCAGCACAGGCCTAACTGGCGTGCCCCAGGCAGGGGGCCAGAACCAGGCCTGGCAATCCAGTGCCTGAACAACATAACCAATTCCTCCCAACTGAGCATATGCCTCAGCAGAGGGATGAAAAACAGGGAACTGCACCACTTAGGAAGCAAACCTGTGACAACAAAAGACCTGGAGGCTCAGGACAAGAGAAGCCCAAACTCCACCAAAACCCAACCCATATACTCTAGGCTGGGATTGGGCAACACAGGCCACCAGCACCTGATAGTAGGCAGGAGCTCAGGCTGGTAAGGTGGCTCAGCAGTAGAGTGATAGTCTTGGGTGCATGAGGCCCTGGATCTGATTCCTCAGCATCACATGAGCAGAAAGGGTCAGAAGTGTTGCTATGGCTCAAATGGTAGGGTGCCAGCCTTGAGCTGAAGAGTTGAAGAGCTAAAGGACAGCACCCAAACCTAGAGTTCAAGCCCACAACCGGCCCCCCAAAAAACCAACCAACCAAACAAACAAAAACATCAGGAGTCCATAGCCGACTCCAGCATCTGGGAGAGTGCATCCAGAGCATCCGATCTTGCCAAGAGCACCTGTAGGAGCAAACACGAGCAGTCTAGGGTGCTCAACCCTTCAAAATACGGGAATTGCCAGGGATCTACAGCAGAGAGCCGAGAATCCTATGTAGGACACACCAGCAGCTGGAGGTAGGCCCCCAACAGAACCCAGATCAGGCACAGACTCTCTCTACCAATACAGAATCAGCAACCAAGCAAAGACAGACACACCAAAACAAAATTGCAGATTAGTCTCCAATAATCCCTGAACCCCCATGAGAAAATCACAGAGAAAAATTACAAGGTTTATCACTACCCAGGATAGCAAGCTATCCTCAATAGCCAGCAGCCACGCAGGGGAGAGCACCAGTGGGAGCAAAACAGGAATGGAAGACAAAAACTACATCCAAGGGTTGCTGGAGGCAATAACTCAAGAAATAAAGCGAGAAATAGAACAGAATTTGAAAGAACACAAGGATGAGCTATCAAAAGAGATACAAGATATCAAACAGGAGATGCATGCAAAAATAGAGGCTGCACAAACCTCAGTAAGAAGTGAGATAAATGCCAAATTAGAGATAGTACATACCTCATTAAGAAGTGAGATCAATAGTTTGAGAACCAACATCGAATCCATAAAGGAATCCATTTCCTCCATGTACAATAGAAGCCACGGTCAACAGAGTGAACGAAATGGAATATAGAGTGTCAGATACAGAAGACAGAATACACCAACTGGACCAAAAAGTGACAGATATGTAAAAATCACTCAAATTAAGCCAAAGGGAAATTCAAGAGAAAGAAGATAATACCAAGAAATTTAACCTTCATATAATTGGAGTGGACGAAGGTGAGGAATTTCAGAGCAAGGGAATGCAACACCTATTCAACAAGATAATCGGTGAAAAAGTCCCCCAACTCAAAAAAGAACATCTTACCTACATAACAGAAGCATATAGAACACCCAACAAGCAAGATCTCAGGAGAAAAATTTCTAGACACATTATAGTAAAAATGATAGATCTGAATAATAAGGAAACAATCTTGCATGCAGCAAAAATGAAGAAGGAGCTATACAACAATGGAAAAAAATTAGAATCACTGCAGATCTCTCCACACAAACACTGAATGCAAGATAGGCCTGGGAAAGTACCATACGAGCCCTGAGAGCCAATAACTGCCAACCCATACTGATATACCCAGCAAAGCTAGCATTCAAAATCGATGGAGAACGGAAAATTTTTAATAGCAAAGAAAAACTAAATGAATACATAAACATTAAGCCAGCATTACAAAGAATACTAAGAGAGGGGACACAACCTGAAGAAAGCAACCAGGAACTGGGACCTGCACCCAGACAGGCATTAATCAAAGTCTAACTGAGCAAGCACAGGCAGAAGGGAAAGAAGAAAAACTCAGGAAAACAGGGAATGACAGGGACAACAATGCATCTCTTTACACTTTCTCTTAATATTAATGGGCTTAATTCGCCAATCAAAAGAAAAAGAACTGCAGACTGGATCAGAAAACATGACCCATCCATCTTTTGTCTTCAGGAGACCCAACTCTCAGCCAAACATACAAACATATTCAAAGTAAAGGGTTGGAAAAGGATCTACCAATCAAATGCCCCCAGTAAGAAAGCAGGTGTAGCTATCCTGATATATGACAAAATAAACTTTTCATTAAAATCAGTACAGAAAGACAAGGACGGACACTACATATTAATACAGGGAACAATACAAGAGTAAGTATTACCATCATCAACTTACATGCCCCAAATATTGATGCACCCAGATATGTTAAACAAACGCTCTCAAACTTACAGAATAAAATAGATCCCAATACGATAATACTAGGAGACTTTAACACAACACTCTCACCAAAGGACAGGTCTACCAACCAGAGGATTGGCAAAGAAGCTACTGAATTAAGTGTGGCCATATTTCAAATGGAATTAACTGACATCTACTGAGTATTTCACCCTAAAACAACACAGTACACATTCTTCTCAGCAGCTCATGGAACTTTCTCCAAAGTAGACCATATCATTGTTCATGCAAGGAACTTAAGCAAATACAAAGGGATCTACATAATCCCCTGTATCCTATCTGACCACAGTGGAATCAAGCTAGTTCTCAATAACAAAGCAAACTGCAGAAATTTCTCTAGTACATGGAAAGTGAACAGCACACTCCTTAGCAATGCCTGGGTAACAGAAGAGATGAGAGAAGAAATAAAACATTTCCTACAACTCAATGAAAACGAAAACACTTCACAAAGAAACTTATGGTACACAGCAAAAGCAGTCCTGAGGGACAAATTTATTGCCCTCAGTGCCCACATCAAGAGAATGGAGACAGAGCAAGTAAATAATCTCATGTTACAATTAAAACAGCTAGAAAAACAAGAAAAAAATGGAACCTAAATTTAATATATAGAGCCAGATAACCAAATTAAGAGCAGAGATTAACCAATTAGAATATCAGAAAATGATAACCAAAATTAACCAAACAAAAAGCTTGTTCTTTGAAAAAATAAACAAAATTGATGGCCCATTGGCAAGATTAATTAAAAAAAGAAGAGAGGAAACCCATATTAACAGGATTAGGGATGCCACAGGAAAAAATCACAATACGTAACCAAGATATCCAAACAATCCTAACGGACTACTTTCAAAAGTTATAATCTCTAAAGGAAGAAAACCTGGCAGAAATGGATGCATTTTTAGAGAAATACAAGTTGCCCAAACTGGGCAAAGAATAAATAAGCCAATATCCTACAACAAGATACAGGAAGCTATCAAAATCTTCCAACAAAAAAAGCCCAGGACCAGATGGATTCAAAGCAGAATTCTATAAGTCCTTTAAAGAAGAACTAATACCCATATTCCTCAAGCTCTTCAGAGAAACAGAGAAGGAGGGAGCTGGCCCAACCTCATCCCCAAACAAGGCAAAGACCCAACCAAAGGAGAATTACAGGCCAATTTCCTTGATGAACACAGATGCAAAGATCCTTAACAAGATTCTAGCTAACAGAATCCAGAAACACATAAAAACATCATACATTATGACCAGGTAGGCTTCATCCCAGAGTTGCACGGATGGTTTAACATACGAAAGTCAATAAATGTAATCCAACACATCAACAGAGCTAAGGTAAAGAATAACATGATTATCGCCACAGATGCAGAAAAGGCCTTTGATAAAATTCCACATTCATTCATGCTAAAAGCTTTGGAGAAAATAGGAATAGAAGAAACGTTTCTTAAAACAATAAAAGCCATTCATGACAGAACAATAACCAATATTATACTTAAAGGGGAAAAGCTACAACCAATTCTCCTGAAATCAGGAAGAAGGCAAGGATGCCCACTGTCTCCACTCCTCTTCAATATAGTCCTGGAACCCTCAGCCAGGGCTATAAGGCAAGAAGAAGACATTAAAGGGATCCCCATAGGGAAAGAAGGAGTTAAACTATCCCTTTTTGCAGACGACATGATATTATACCTTCAGGATCCCAAAAACTCCATCCCCAAACTCTTAGAAATTATAAATCACTTCAGCAAAGTAGCAGGATAAAAAATAAACCCACAAAAATCCCTTGCCTACACTGACAATGTACAAGAAGAGAGGGAAATAAAGGGAGCAATCCCATTAACAATAACCTCCCCCAAAATAAAATATTTAGGAATTAACCTAACCAAAGATGTAAAAGAACTATTTAATGAAAACTATAAAAAGTTAAAGAAAAAAATTGCAGAATACATTAGGAAATGTAAAGACCTCCCATGCTCTTGGATAGGCAGACAATATAGTGAAAATGGCAATACTGCCCAAATTAATATACAAATTCAATGCAATTCCTATTAAAATCCCAATGATGTACATCTCTGAAATAAAAAAAAACAGTACAAAAATTCATATGGAACCACAAAATACCTAGAATAGCCAAAACAATTCTAGGGAATAAAGACAACATGGGAGGGATGTTTATGCCGCAATTCAAACTCTACTATAGAGCCATAATAACAAAGACCGCATGGTACTGGCACCAAAACAGACCCAAAGACCAACAGAATAGAAGATTCAGAAATAAATCCGCAAGCCTACAGTCACCTGACATTTGGCAAAGGAACCAAAGAAATACAATGGAAGAAACACAGCCTCTTCAACCATTGGTGCTAGGAAAACTGGGTGGCCATATGCAGAAAACTAAAAGTGGACCCCAGACTATCACCATGCACCAACATCAACTCAAAATGGAGTAAAGACCTTAACATTAAACCTGAATCTCTGAAACCTCTGCAGGACAGAGTAGGAGAGACACTTGAACTAATAGACACAGGAAGGAACTTCCTGAAAAGAATCCCAGGGACACAACAAGTTGGAGAGAGACTTGACAAATGGGACTACCTTAAAATAAAAAGCTTCTGCACAGCTAAATCTATCACAACCAAGCTAGAAAGACAAGCAACTAAATGGGAAAAAATATTTACCAGCAATATATCAGACAGGGGTTAACATCAAGTATATACAGGGAACTCAAGAAACTAATCCCTCCCAAGCCTAACAAACCAATTACTAAATGGGCAAGGGAACTAAAAAGAGACTTCTCAGCTGAAGAAATAAAAATGGCAAAGAAACACAAGAGGAAATGTTCATCATCCCCGGTGGTGAAGGAAATGCAAATAAAGACAACTCTGAGATACCACCTTACTCCAGTCAGAATGTCTCACATCCACAAATCAGCCAACAACAAATGCTGGAGAGGATGTGGAGAAAGAGGAACCCTATTACACTGCTTGTGAGAATGTACACTTATAAAACCAGTTTGGAAAGCAATCTGGCTGGTCCTTAGAAAACTAAAATTGGACCTCCCTTATGACCCAGTCATACCACTTCTAGGCATCTACCCTGAACAAAGGAACCAATATACAAGGACACGTACACCTCCATGTTCATTGCAGCACTGTTCTCAATAGCTAGGATATGGAAACAAACCAGATGCCCCACTACAGATGAATGGATCCAAAAATTGTGGTATCTATAAACAATGAAATATTATGCAGCCATTAGAAATGACAAAATAATGGCATTTGGAGGGAAATGGATGGAGCTAGAAGGAATCATGTTGAGCGAGGTAAGCCAAGAGCAAAGAGACAAATGGTACATGGTCTCCCTTATAAGTGAATGCTAAATCCCAAATGTTAGGTGATACAAAAAATTAACAGGACTTAAGGAACAAAGAACTTCCACTCACCTGGTCAAACCACTACTAAATATCCCCATGCTGCTGATCACATGTATAGTGTATATGTGTACACCATTATATGTTATAGACTGTGATAGACAATTTTCTCCAGGAAGGTTAGAATGAACTTGTGACTTTAAATGAGCATCATTATTTCACAATACTGTGAAATTTGGGAAATTATGTAATCACTTAACCACAATTAAAAGAAAAAGAACCTCAGGGAAGGTAGGGATTGAAGGGATGGTAGGCGGAAAACAATGGAGGGGGTAACAATACTCAATAGGAAGTGTACTCATTACCTTGCTCATGTAACTGTACCCCTCTCTATAGTATCTTTACAATAAAAAATAAAAAAAGAAAAGAATCCGAAGGCTTGAAGGAAACTCTGTCCCTGACTTTTTTGAGTGTGTTTTTACTCATACATAACTTTTCTGTAAACTTCTAGTTGAGAGTATTACAGAAAGAAATAATTTGCCGGGATGTTCCGGGAAGATGGTGGAGGAGAAGTTGGAGGCTAAACAAGCTCTCACATAGAAAGCAGATTTAGAGTTCCAGTGAACAGTCCTAAGCCAGAGAATCACACCAAGTGTGCCATCACAGGACAGAGAGTTAGGCCAGAGAGGGAAAATCCAGGCAAGGAGACAGATGGGAGCACTTGCGAGGAGATGCCACTGCTGCCGAGGCTGTGGCAGCGGCGGCCGTACCCTCCATGCCTCAGAGAGAGTCTGGGAGATGGAACCAGAAAGAACTGACAAGGAGCAGACATCTTCATCCTGTAGTTCGCAGACCAGAGATGACCCAGGAACCAAGACTCGGCATGAGTATAAGCCTAACGTCCTCACTCCTTCTCAGGGAGCAGAGGAGGGAAGGCCACCCCCCATCCCCCAGTACCGGAGATCTCCCTCTTGAATAGTGACAAAGCTCAGTGGAGCTGCTAGCTCCAACTCAGGCATTGGAAGAAAACTAGAGTTATTTAGCAGGTCACAAGAACCTAAAGTGACCTGCCAGACTCAGCTCCACCCAAGGAAAAATCACTCAGCTCAGGCGCCAGCCCCAGGAATGGCTTTCTTCACTGGGTAATCAGAGCCAGAGGCTGCCCCTCCCTTTAGCAGCCTTGACAATCAAGTGAAATTTAGTAAACTTGAGAGTGGCTCCCTGCTGGGCTCTGTGAGTTTCTCACAAACTAACCCCTGGGAAAAGCTACTGTTTGCTGAAAGGCCTCAACACCACCCAGAACCTAGCCTCATCACAGCATCTCCAAACTTCAGGAAAAGCCATCTCCCTCTTTTGTGACACTCAAAGCAGATCTCCTTCTCATTGAACTAGCCTGGGAAAAGGATCACAAAATCCTGGATTAAGCAGAGCATTTATCCATCTGTTCAAACAAACTGACATAAGAAACCAACCAAGCCAAAGGAAATTCAAACACCACAAGCAGACCAGAAAATAAAACAAGAGGCTGGTTATGGACACAAGGGGGATACAGGATTTTTCCCACCCCTCCCAAAAAAAATCAAAAAAACTTTTTTTAAATTTTTTTGCACTTTTTATAAAAAAGTTTTTCCTACTTCATAGCAGAGCTCACACCAATACTCGTCCAACTCTTCAACTAAATTGAAAGAGAAATTTCACTACTGAACACATTTTATGAAGCCATCATAACCCTTATCCGAAAACCAGGCAGGGACTCATCAAAGAAAGAAAACTATGAACCCATTTCTTTGATGAACACTGATGCAAAACTTCTCAACAAAATTTTCGACAATTAACACAATGATCAAACAGGATTCATTTCAGGGATGTAAAGCTGGTTCTATATATGCAAATCAATTAATATTATTCATCACATCACAGGAGCAAAGATAAGAACCACATGTTTATCTCAATAGATGCAGAAAAAGCATGCGACAAGATCCAACACCCCTTTATGATGAAGGTTTTGGAAAAATTAGGAATCCATGGAACATTCCTCAATACAATAAAGGCTGTATATGACAAACCTACAGCCAGCATTATACTTAATGGTGAAAAAGTGAAGCCATTTCCTCTTAACTCAGGAACAAGACACAGATGTCCACTCTCCACTTCTCTTCAATCTAGTACTAGAATGCCTAGCTAAAGCAATAAGACAAGATGCAAACATAAAGGGGATACAAATAGGGAAAGAAGAAATAAAACTTTCCCTCTTTGCAGATGACATGATGTTGTATTTAAAGAATTCCATAGACTCCACTCCCACATTACTCAAGCTGATTCAAAACTTTGGCAAAGAAGCAAGGTATAAAATTAAACCCGCCAAATCAATGACTCTTCTGCATGCCAACAATGAGAAAAGTGGGGCTGAAATTAGGAAAGCAACTCTATTTGTAATAACCCCGCAAAAATAAGATACCTAGGAATTAACATAACCAAAGAAGTGAAGGACCTCTATGATGAAAACTTTAAAAACTTGAAAAAAGAAATCAAAACAGAACTTAGAAAATGGCAAAACCTCCCATGCTCCTGGATTGGAAAGATTAACATCGTGAAAATGGCAATACTTCTCAAGGCTATCTACAAATTCAATGCGATACCTTTCAAAATTCCAACCTCATTCTCCAAGGAAATAGAAGAGTGAATCCAAAAATTCATATGGAACAATAAAAGACCCAGAATAGCAAAAACGCTCATCAACAGAAAGAACACTGCTGGAGGAATATCAATACCAAATTTCAATCTCCATTATAAAGCCATAGTAATCAAAACAACTTGGTACTGGCACAAGAACAGACCTCAGGACCAATGGAAAAGAATTGAAAACCCAGACATGAACCTACAGACCTATACTCATCTAATATTTGATAAGGAAGCTAAAAAAATAGAATGGAAGAAAGACAGCCTCTTCAGTAAGTGGTGCTGGCAAAATTGGTTAACTACTTATAGAAAATTAATGCTAGATCCTTATATATCATCCTGCATCAGAATCAACTCCAAATGGATGAAAGACCTCATAGTCAAAGCAGACACTCTGAAAGCATTACAGGATGGAATAGGAGAAAACCTAGGTCTCCTTGGCCCAGGCCCAAATTTTCTTAATAGAGACCCGGAAACACAACAAATCAAAGAAAGGTTGGACAAATGGGATTGCTTGAAGTTGCAGAGTTCTGCATGGCAAAGTACATAGCTAGCAAGATCAGTAGAAAGCCCACAGATTGGGAGAAGATCTTCACTAGCCATAAAACGGACCAGGGTCTCATATTCAAAATATACTTGGAACTCAAAAAATTAAATCTGCCAACAACAAATCCTCAAAGAAACAACTGCCCTATAAATAATTGGGCGAAAGACTTAAAGAGAAACTTCTCTGAAGAAGAAAGATGGATGGCCAACAGACACATGAAGAAATTCTCAACCTTCTTAGCCAAAGAAGTAATGCAAATCAAAACATTAAGATACCACCTCACCCCAGTTAGAATAGCAAAAATCAAGAACTCTAATAATAACATGCTGGAGTGGATGTGGCCAGATGGGAACCTTACTTCATTGTTGGTGGGAGTGTAAACTTATTCAACCACTTTGGAAAGTAGTATGGAGGTTCCTCAAAAGACTCCACATAGAGCTCCCCTATGACCCATCAATCTCACTTTTGGGCATTTACCCAAATATTTACAAACAAGACCACACTAAAGCTACCAGAACAACTATGTTTATTGCAGCATTATTTACCATAGCTAAGACATGGAACCAACCCAGATGCCCTTCAGTCGATGAATGGATCAAGAAGATGTTCAATATATACACAATGGAATTCTATGCCTCCATCAGAAAGAATGACATAGCCCCATTTGTTAGGAAATGGAAAGACTTGGAAACAATTATATTAACTGAAGAAAGCCAAGCCCAAAGAAACATAGGTCCCATGGTTTCCCTTATTTGTAAAATCTAGTATATGTATGAGTCAAGCAGAAAAGTTCAGATAAGGTGATGTTAGGAAAATGAACCCTAAGATATGTATTTAAATGTTATTTTTTTCTTTCATGCATTTGTTTCTAATGCATTCATAAGATTATTTCTTTGTAGCTTTTTATGTCCCTCCCCCACATTATAAATCCTGCTTTCACTGTATTTAATGTCGGTATAATTTGTGGAGGGGAAAGGGGAAAAATTCGTTTAAATAAGGATACAGGTGGACCCATTGCAACACTGAGAAGTACAAATTGTCATGTCGAAAACGAAGTTTACAACTTTGGTTGGAGTGGGAGGATTAGGTGAGGAGTGGGGGGAGGCTGGGAAGTGATGAGAAGGGGAAACATATCAAAGGAGGAGGCTACAATGCTTGATAAGAAATGTACTCACTATCTTTCCCATGTAATTTTAACCCCTCTGTTCATTATTTTCACAATAAAAAATAAAAAAAGAAATAATGTGCCATTTGAAGAGGAGCATAAAACAAAAGGAAATAACTTTGTTTTAAACATGTTCTAGTCTAGGGACTAGGAACGTGGCTCAGTGATCGAGCACTTGCCTTGCATGCATGAGGCCCGGGTTTGATTCTTTAGCGCCACGTAAGCAAATATAAGCCAGAAATGGTGCTATTGCTCAATTGTTAGAGGGCTAGCCTTGAGTTGAAGAGCTGAGTTACAGCGCCCCGGCCCAGAATTCAGGCCCATGAATAAACTCCCCCCCCCCCAAAAAAAAAATTCTACTGCAAAGAAACAAAGCCATGGAGGTTTTAAAGTCTTATCGATGTATATTTCACCCCTGAGATGATTCCCTTGTTGCAGGTGTCAGTTATCAATTCCTTTAATTTAGTCCTGAGTTCTCCAGAGCAAGAAGCATTCCAAAGAAGCATTCAGTGATTATGATCAGGAAAAGGAGCCTCGTCTCAGATCAGTACTCCTTTAAGGAGGGTTCCAATGAAATATCTGGGTTTTTTTTTATTTGTTTGTTTGTTAAGTTTGTGTTGGTTCTGGGGCTTGAACCCAGATGCTGGACCCTGTCCCTGAACAGTTTTCTTTCCTGCCCACCAGACCCAAATCTAGTATTCTACTTCTTGAACCAAAACTCCACTTCTGGCTTTTTTTGCTGTGTAATTACAGATAAGACTTTGACAGACTCTCTTGCCAGGGTTGGCTTTGAAGTAAGATAATAAGAAAGCCAAGTGACATCAACTGTATAGACTTCTCTTTTCAAACATGAAATATTAGGTGAAGTTTATTTTAAAGCTAATATTAGACAATTTTTTTCTTTTTTATTGTGAGAATACCGTTCAGAAGTGTTACAATTACATTGGCAACATAACAAGTACATTTCTATTCAAGCATTGTTTCCTCCTCTTTGTTTCCCCATCCCATCACTTCCTGTACTACCCTCCTCCCCACTCCCGGTCTTCCCCCCCCCAACACACCAAAGTTGTAAAGTTCTTCTTTCGACGTTACGACTTGTACATCTCATTGTTGCAATGGGTCCACCTGTATCCCTAGTTAAATGATTTATTATTAGAGAATATGTCCAGCAAATAATCCATCACATTACTCAGCAAAATTATTTCTACTGAATCATTTTGGAATTATTTGTATTGCTTGGGAGGATTATTGATCTTTTCGTTCCTTTTGGGGAAACTTAAAGTCATATTTCACCTTTTTTATTGGTTGTGGGACTTGAACTCTGATCCTGGGTGCTGTCCCTAAGCTCTTCAGTTCAACTTGAGGGTACTACCACTTTAGTTACATTACCACTTCTGGGTTTCTGTTGGTAAACTGAAGATTAGGGTCTCATGGACTTTCCAGAGCAGGCTGACTTTGAACCACAATCCTCTGGTCTCAGCCTCCTGAGTGGCTAGGATTACAGGTGCAAACAACCAGCACCTGGCTCATATTTGCATTTATGTGCACTGAATAACACTGTGTTGACAAAGAATGGAAATTTTAATCAAATGATGACATTGCAGCTTTTCAGAAAAATTGAGATAGCAATAAATATGTCCTTCATTTCCATTTTCTTACATTAATGACTCATGAGCTCTGGGACCCTTATATTAGCATCCTCTGACATCTGTATAGGTGAAATTAGTATCAGGAAATGTTCATAGAGAAATATAGAAAGACTGTGATTTTTAGAAAGCAAAGGAGATCATCTATGAAAGAACAGCATAGAAGGAGATACATTTATCACACAGAGATTAATAACTAGCCTAAGAAATTTAGAATACTAAAGACAATGAGGAAAAGCTTAGTTGACAACAAGTTCTTCAATAACCAAAAATAGTTCTCTAGAACAGTTTCTGGTATACCTTAGTTACTATAATTTATTCTTTACATCTGCAGTTATTCTTTATCTTCTGTCACAACACTTAATTAGCTTCTGCCTTTATGGTGCCATAACTGACCAAAAGTTTCAAAATCACACATAGACTACCCTATTCTTTGTGATTAGCAGTGATGACACAAAATCCTGGAATTGTTGAATTTCCAGAATTAATCTTAACCTGACATCTAAGCACATTCCTGGCATTAATAGCTATGACTTAATGAACAAAACTTTTTTCAACACAGTATAAGTACATGAATTAGGGACTATTTTCAAGTGTCAGTATGGAAGGAGCAATTATATATTACAAGTATGGGTTCTTTATTTTGCATTTACTAACTAAATGTTTTTATTTTGTTTTGTTTTGTTTTTGTTTTGCCAGTCCAGAGGCTTAAACTCAGGGGTAGGGAATTATTCCTCAGTTTTTTTCTTTTTTTTTTTTTTTTTTTTTTTTTGCTCAAAGCTAGCACTCTATCACTTGAGGCACAGCACCACTTCCAGAATTTTTCTTTTTATGTGTTTACTGAGGAATTGAACCCGGGGTTTCATGCATGATAGGCAATCACTGTACTATGAAGCCACATTCCAGGAGCCCTAAATGACTTTCTTAAGATGGCATTACATTTTTATTCAGTAAATATGTATCATAATTATGGCCAGGTGCTAGAAATGATGGCGAAATCAATACAATACAATAAGTCCAGTGAGGCTGGATGGACAATGAAGAACTGTCATGGTCTAGCCAAGGCACAGAGGGGCTTATCTCATGGAGCTGTTTCAACAGGCTGAGCAAGACAGCACCTCACCTACCGCCCACCTCCAGAATGAGAGGGCCACCTTGGGTTCTAGCCACATGGGGATGCTGAACCCCCTCCTCTAGCACCCATTCAACCAGTTCATGTGAAAGAGGGAGAGAAAAAAGTCACAATTACAATTAAGAAGTTTGCTGGTGGCTTAGAACTCTAATCCTAACTACACAGGAGGCTGAGATACGAAGATCATGGTTCATAGCTGCCCCGGCAGGAAAGTCTATGAGACTCTTGTATCCAAAGAACTACCAGAAAACCGGAAATGGTGCTGTGGGATCAAGTGGTAGAGTGCTAGCCTTTTGCTGAGGAGCTCAGGAACAGTGCCTAGACCGAGATTTCAAGCCCCACGACTGACAACAAGTGGACTTCCTACCACCAGAAGTCTACTGAATAACAATCATTGTCTTAGGGAGCATGGTAGTGAATTCAGGCTGAGCTTCCTGTGAAGTTGAAGTCATAAGCACGTCACCTGGCTTCTTTGTGCCTCCGTTTCCCTAAGCTGCAAAACTCCACACAATGAAGGATCCCCTTCCATATGGGGATAGGGTAATGATGAAAGAGAGCCATGTTTTGTTTCATAATCCCACATTTGTTGCACGATTAATAGAAGGCCCCATCTGAGCCCTTTCCTTGTATCTTCTTGTCATTTGCTCACAGAACTGCAGAGAACCTTATCTGAAGGCTGCTCCCTATGTGCCTAGCCATGTTCCAGAGATCCCTCTGCATAAATCCCTTGTTTCCTAACAACTATCCTGTGAGGAAAATGAGGTCTGATGGTTGCAGCCCTACCCAGAGCTTCACCTACGGTCAATAATCGGCTGCTGTGGCATAAAAGTTGGGGATAAGCCATCTAAATTGAAGATTGAGCATGTTGCTACATGTCTACCATCCCAACTACAGATGACCAGGCCTGGAGGAGCATACCTGTCACAGATAGGAGGACCTCGATCCAGCCCAGCCAGAGCATATATTGAGTCTTTGTTTCAGAAATGTCCAAGACAGAAAGTTGGCTCCTCAGAGCCAGGGAGAGGAAACAAGCAGGGGTCATGGTGCCCCCAGAGGGGTTCTGACCTCGGTCGGGGTGGTTTGGGGGCAGCCACTCACCTGTGCTGCTGGGAGAAGCTGCTGGAGGCTGCTCCAGGTGGGGCCTGCAGTGATGGCAGTGGTATTGTGGACAAATGGGCCCAAAGTAGAGAACCAGGTCCAGGGATCAGGCTGGGACTTTAATCGGGCTGAAATCTCAAAACTTGGGAAAAGGGGAAAGTGGCTGGGGCACAGGCAGGCTTCTCAATTTCCTACTATACTCTGAAGTCTCCTTGAGCTTCTTCCTCACCACTCAAACACTTCACCTTCCTCAACTGCTGGTGGTGGTGTAAACTAACAGTGGGAATCCTGGTGCTACTAGGCAGCATGGAATATGGGTGTGGCCACCATTCTTGTATCCCATTGGTCAGAAAGAACCATGAAAGAATGGGGGTGTGGCCGGAATCCTGTGATGCATGCAGCATGGGCAGAGTCAAGAAGTTATCATCTCCCCAGCCCTTTTCCCAGGGAAGAATGTCAATTCAGTTGGAGACAAGAGGGTGACCAGCTTTAACCGGATGGCTGCACAGATTATTGTGCATGTCTGTTTGTTGCCAGTCCTCGACCTTGAACTCAGGATCTGGGCACAGTGTGTAAGCTACTTTTGCTCAAGCCTGGCCCTCAAAACTGGAGCCACAGCACTTCTGGCTTTGTTGTCAAAAAGTTGGAAAGGGGTCTCAAGGACTTTCCTGCCTAGGATGACATCAACCATGATCCTCCAATCACAGCCTTGTAAGTATCAAGGAGGACTGCTGAGAGCCACTGGTGCCTGCTTAATCATTGGTCTTGCTGATGTTCTTGGACAAACAGGTTAGTTCCCTATCCTTGTGTTTAAGTGGTGGGAGCTGTAGCCCACAGTTCGAATCCTGGTCCTCCCACCTCCAAATGCCAGGAGATCCAAAAAACTTACTCTTATCCATATGATTACCAATGGAATGTGATGTGTGCCATCATTGAATGAGCAGTTCTTGAATGATTCCAGTATAAAATTATACACAATTATAGGACACTGATCTATGTTAGTTAATATTTTATTGAGCATTTAAACCATCACATTAATAAAACGGAGGCATAATGAAATAACTAAGAAGATGCCATTTTTCTGCCAGGAGTGGTTTTGGAACTCATGGTCTTGGTAACTCTGATGCACTATGTAGGAAGGGAAAGCTGGTTTCCTTGACGTCAAGAAATTCAAGTCTGTTCCTTAGGTCTGAAATAGACCCCCACCACTAGAAAACATCCTATTCATGTACAATTTACATATATTATTTATATTTGTAAGCATATGTTGACTATATTTCATTCAGTGCAGTTATTTAATTTTTTGTTTCATGCATTGCATTAAACATTTATTTTATTGACTATTATGTCACATAAAACATTGATTACATGCGTCTGGGAAGGTAGCTTAGTGGTAGAGTGCTTGCCTTGAATGCATGAGGCCCTGGGTTCGATTCCTCACAGGCAAAATGAAAAAGGCAGAAGTGGCGCTCTGGCTCAAGTGGTAGAGTGCTAGCCTTGAGCTGAAGACCTGAGGGACAGAGCCCAGGCCCAGAATTCAGGCCCCACGATCAGACCCCCTCCCAAAAAAAGAATTTATTACATTAATTACGTAGGACATATGTCTGCATATGTATTCCACTTCATACCTGACACCCAGGATTTTCACAGAAAACCAAAACATGTGTCACCATCAGCTTCTTACCCCACAATTCATTTTTTGGCAGTGCTGGCATCTGAACTGATGGCCTACAAGCCTACAAGGCCCAAATCATGAATGGGTGAGTGTCAGCACTCCATCCTTGGGCAAATTGAGCTGACAGGCTGTTCCCAGGACCTGATATCAAGCCCCAGGCGTTAACAAAAAAATAACATTGATATGCAGTTGGCAGTACGTTAATAAAGATATATCTTTATCAAGTGTAAGATATATCTATATATTATTCAGTTATATAGATTACATTCCTACCAATTCTTGGGTTTTAATTATGCATCCATGTAATTAATATTATTGTTTTCATCCTTAATGAAATCAGTGTCCTGAAATTATTGTGTTCCTGTAAGTAATAATATTCTTTTAATGCTTCATAAATATTACATAAAGTCTATTAGCCTCCTGAAATGACATTGAAAACATTCCATTGTTATTCCTATGGATGGGGGACCATTTTCTTAATACCACCTGCCATTGGTTGGAGTCAAGACGGGGACTTGAAATCAGGGACTATGTTGCCACCTGGGCCTGTGGCCTCCACAATAGTCTGGCAGCATTCCGCAATGCAAAATGAAGTACCCTTTGCAACAGTGTCATTCAGACCCATGAGGGTCACCGTGCAAAGGAAGAAAGCATAAAAAGGCCACATTTTTTCTGTGCATTGCTTTCCATGCAAGGCCTGGGGGTCTAGGATCCCAGGAGCAGCTCTAGGTCTAGTGCCTGCACCCCAACCTATGGTGATCGAAGCTGAGCAGAGTTGCTACAACCTGAGTTCAAGCCCCATATTGAGAAAAGTAAAAATTTTTTATAAAGCTCCTTGGCTTGCAATTCGTGCCGTTTACTCTTCTATGCTTTGGACTTGAACTCAGGATGTGGGTAAATCTGCAGCAATGTGGATGAAGGGGAAGATCACCGTACTTGAAGATAAGAAAGTCAGGCATGTTCACTAGTCCTGAATTCAAGCACAAGCCCTGGAAAACATACTAATTATATACATTGTAAAGATAGGATTTATACTTACCTGTAGATGTTCAGTCCATAGTTGTTTGGTGTGGTTGTTCCTTGTATTTTTTGTTTTATTCATTTATTTACCATTGATTGTACTATAATGAAACCCATTATGTTTATTTCATTGATGACATCCTATCACAGAGCGTTTAGATTTGTAGAAATGTTCTCCACCATGCCAGGATTCTCAGGATCACTCAGGATATTCAGAAAAAAGGAAAACAAGTTTCACACTTGGCTTCTTACTCCACGATCCACTTGTTGGTAGTGCTGGGATCTGAACTCAGGGCCTGGTAGGACTAATTGGCCAATAAGTCAAGGTGATCACACTATCCTGTGAGCAACTAAGGAGCTAAGCCATTCCCAGGATCTGACATTGATCCCCAAAGTGGTCCACTATAGTCATAAATTCATAATTTAAACATACAATCTATATTGACATACATCTGTCAACAGCATATTGTGTTTAGTGAACTTCTCCTTATTTTGTATCTACATCATGGAGGTATTGTGTATTTTACTAAGTATGGTGACAGGTATAACTGTGCTGACATGGATGACGAAAGGTTCCCATGGTTATAGGGTTGTCTATGAATTCTCCTTCCTAGTTGATACTCAGGACTTTCAAAGGAGAAGAAAACGTGTGCAACAACTGGCTTCTGACATCAGGATGAATCTTTTGTCAGTGCTAGGATTTGAACTCAGGTGTGGGTAGCTCTGTTGCACTGTGGGTGAAGTTGAAGCTCACCATCCTTGAAAACTAGAATGTCAGACCTGCTCCAGGGCCTGATTTGAAGCCCAGCACTGGACAAAATTACAAGCCCACCTTTTTTAAACATAGGACCTCTCTTTACCTACAGGTGTGGTATGCATCTTGCATTCAGTGTAATTATTCTTTTTATTTTGTGTCTTATTTATTGATGTATTGTGCATTTTATTGAGTATGGTGACAGATATAACTGTGCTGACATGGATGACAACCTATTCCCATGGCTATAGAGTTGCCTATATAGCATTTTCCATCCTCAATGACACCCAGGACATGCACAGAACACGAAAACCCGTGCAACCCTAGGCTTTTCACATCAGAATGAATCTTTTGGCAGTGCTGGAATTTGAACTCAAGGCCTTGCAGGCTCAATTGGTTAATGGGTCATGGTAAGCACACCAGCCTGTGAGCCTCTAAGGAGCTAGGCCATTCCCGGGACCTGAGATTGATCCCTGGTGGGGGCCAATATTGTCATAAATTCATAATTAAACAGAGGATCTATATTTCCAAACATGGGTGGGTGGCATCTTGCGTTTGGTGTAGTCATTCTCTTTATTTTGTGTCTTATTCACTGATGTATTGTGTATGTTCTTAAGTATAGGTTGACAGATATAACTGTGGTGAACTGGATGACAACCTATTCCCATTAGAGTTGCCTATACCTTCTCCATCTAGCAGAGACCCAGAATTTGTGCAACACAGGAAAACAGGTGTAACAACTGTCTTCTCACATCAGGGTGAATTTTTGGCAGTGTTGGGACTCGAACTCCGGTCTTAAGAGGCCCAACTTCACAGTGGGCCCACGTGATCACACCAGACTGTGAGCCAGTAAGGAAGCTGGGATGTTCCCAGGAACTGAGATCGAGCCCTGGAGAGGCCAAAATAGTCCTCAATGCATCATTGAAACATGGGATATATATTCACAGTCGTATGTGGACTGCATCATGCATTGAGTGTACTTATTGTCTTTATTTTGTAAGCTATTCATGAATGTATTTTGTATTTTCTTGCGTATATGATGACAGGTATAACTGGGCTAATATGTATAACAACTTATTCCCATGACCACAGGGTGGCCCATGCATTCGCCATCCTAGCAGGGACCCAGTACTTGCACAGGAAATGAAACAGGTGCAACGATTGGCTTCTGGCATCAAGATGAATCTTTTGGCATTTCTGGGATCTGAACTCAGGCCTAGCAGGCACCATTGGTGAATGGTTCCACATGAGCAGACAAGCCTGTTAGCAACGAAGGAGCTACGCCTTCCCAGTACCTTCCCAGTACCTGAGTTTGAGCCCCCCTGGGGGGAGAGTGGTGAGCACAATAGTCACCCATCCATAAGCTGAAAGTAGTGTGCAAATAAGTATATAGAGTAGGATTGATGGTGACCTGTGATGGAATCCAATCTGTGTGACTACTGATTCTTGGATCTTTCCTGATGCCTCCATTTCATGACTGTGATTATTATTGTCACGCTTCATCAACTCTCCTTTACAAATAACCTATACCCCATGAGTCTTGCCTATCATTTCCTACTTGCATCATGCACGAATTACTCATTCAAGGATGAGATAGATTGCATTCTATGACTCTTCCTAGGTCCAGAAATGAGTATCTCCGGATCTCCCGCCATTCCCTCTTCAAAAGGGGGCTGAATTCAAGCCTCATGCCTGGAAAAGATACTCCTTATATACATTTTAACGATGGGATTTATACTTCCATACAGATGTTCAGTCCATATTGTGTTTGGTGTGGTTATTCATTTTATTTCTTGTTTTATTCATTTATTTACCATTTATTTTATTGACTCTGATGACATCTATACTATTTATTACATTGTTTACATCCTATCACATAAAATACAGATTTTAGATATGTTCTCTATCATGTCTGGCAGTGTGAGGATCTGAACCCGTTGTCTAGCAGGCCCAATTCATGAATGGGTGAGTTTCAGCATGGCAGCCTCTAGACAATGAAGCTGTCAGGTGTTTGCCCAGCACTGAGATCAACCCCAAGGTTTGGCCAAAATAGCAATACATGGATAGGCAGACGGTGGTATACAAATAAATATATATTGGTAAAGAGTGCCAGAGCCGTCTATCTATGATTGAATGACAACTACTACGTTCCTACCAATTCTTAGGTATTTATTATCCCACCATTGAAGGAATATTATCCTTTTCCTGCTTAATAACATTAAGGCCAATCAGCATTCTAGGATTATTGAATCCAATTTTAGACAAGACCGATGCATGAACTCCTCTTTTAATCAGTATTCCTATGCATAGGAATGAGTCTCTTGTGATCTCCTGCCATTGGTATCAGGACTGGGTTTTGAACCCAGGGCATATGTTGACAGGTTGGCCTATGGCTTCACTGATAGCCCACCAGCCATCAGCAAGGGTAGGTCAGGTCCACCTTGCAGCCATGTCATTCTGACCCAGGATGGTTACCGTCCAAAGAAAAAATTCATAAATCCCCAGCACTCTACAGCTTGCCACTTTTTGTGCTTTCCAGGGTTTTTTTCTACCTGCAAGAACTCTGGGCCTAGGATCTCAGGGTCGGCTATGGGAGATCCAAGCTGAGGCAGAGTTTAAACGAACTGAGTTCAAGCCCCATGGTTGTAAAAAAAAAAAAAAGAATAAAGAAAAAACATTATTTAAGTAAATTAAAAAAAATAAAGCTCCCTGGTTTGGAATTTCTGCCAGTTTTCTTTCCTAGCCTGGGATTTGAACTCAGGGTCTTGGTAAACTTGTAGCAATGTGAGGGAAGAGTTGCTAGAGCTTGAGGTCAAAACCAACCAAAAATGAAAAACTAAGTCACTGACCTCGGCAGGCGGAGGTAGTTGTGGAGATGGGAGGCAAGGGATGGTAGGGGGAAAAAAAAGGAGGAGTCAACAATGCTCAATTGGAAACGTACTCCTTGCTCCTGTAACTATAACCCCTCTGTAAAACATTTTTGCAATAAAAAAGTACAAAAAAGAGAAACAATATAGTTCTCAGAGAAGCACTTTAGAGGTAAGGAAAGTATGTCTGAATAGCTGTACAAAATTCTACACTGCTTTTTTTTAAATGTTCAGTATGGAACTGAGTAAACATGATTGCTTCCATTAAAAAAAGTAAGTCACTATTGAAACTGGGGCCAGTATTTCTGCCATTACTAGGATTTGAACTCACCATCCAGGTAACTCTTACACCATGGGTGAAGGCGAAGCTCACTGTCTTTGAGGAAAAAAAATTCAGGCTAGGGTTCCCAGGGCCTGAATGAAGGCCCTGCAATTGAAAAGATATTTCTATACATGTGTAATATATGATATACACTTATGTATGTTAATTTCATATTATGATTTTATTATTGATTTTGTATTTTATTTTTCTTTGATTCATTAATTGATTATTGTATTTAGCATATTATTCACATAATATTTATTACATTTTGCACAGCTATAATAGAATTCTATACAACAATTTAGGACATTGACTCATTTTTCATTAATATTTTATTAAGTGTTGAAACATAATACATAATTAAATGGATGCATTGGTCACAGTTTTCACATGTTTAGAGACTCTACCAAGTATGAGCTTTGTCCAATCTTTGGACTTCTTCCTATTGGGATTTCTTTAGATGATTTATAGTTAGAAACCTTTTCCTGAGGATAGGCAAGTGAGGGGTAAAACTGAAAGGATGGAGCTAGAAATGTGGCTTAGTGGTAATTAGCTCGCTTAGCATGCATGTATGCCAGGGTTTGAATCCTCAGTGCCACATACTCAGAAAAAGGTAGAAACTGTGGAGTGGCTCAAGTGGCTAGCCTTGAGATAAAGGAACTCAGAGACAGTACCTAGGCCCTAAGACCAAGCCCCAGGACTGTCAAAAACAATAGACCAGATGCCAGTGTCTTACACATGGAACTCTAGCTTCTCAGGAGGCTGAGAGGTGAAGATCACAGTTCAAAGACAGCTTAGCCAAGGAAAGCCTGTTAGACTCCTATCTCCAGTGAACCACCCAAAGATCCCATGTGGTGCTACTACTCAAGTGGTAGAGTGTTCGGCTTGACCTGAGGGTCTAAGAGACAGTGCCCAGGCTTGAGTTCAAGACACACTATTGGGAAAAAAGTGAGGGTTAATCCAGGTACTTTTCCTATTTGCTAATTATGAGATCATTCTTTGGAAAATGAACACTGATGTATACCAGAATTGGAGTCAGAGCTTAAGGTTCAAGTGTAACACATCCATATGTCCAGCCTTTCAGACTCTAGCATTGTAATCTTGTGTCCAACAGGGTTCTGAAAGGTCCAATGTTGAAAGGCTTAATATGCTCCCCAAGCCCATTGTGATAGCAGATGACTTGTACTGTCAAGGTCATTATAGCTCTGAGTCAGGCAGAGCACCAGTAGTTCAGGCCTGTCACCCTAGCTCAGGAGACTGAGGTTTGAGGATCACAAGGTGAAGCCAGCCAGGGCAGGAAACTCTATGAAACTCTGACTTCCACTTCTGAAAGATCAGATGTTCAAGAGCTTCCTTTGTTTCCCTTGGTGATGAGAAGTACTTGCACTCTAAATGTTCTTAGAATTCTTGAGCTATAGAAGCAGGAAAGAAATATTGACCCACCTTGGGTTCACATGAAGTTCTCAGGCTCCAAACCCTAGCCCCGTTAGCAGAAAGAACTCCAGTGTAACACTGTAATTGAAGGACAGAAAACAGTTTCAAAACCAGGCTAGGTGGAGAGACCAGGCCTACAGTATTGGGAGGCAGAATGTACACATTCAACAGATAAGTGAGCAGTAAAACCACTTCATATATTCCAGGAAATGCCAGCAATGGGAGGAAACCTAAAACACTTGTTAGAGTTACACCAGGGTCAGGCTTTTCTCAGCCTCTTCAAACAATGACTAATTAACATTCTTCCCACAAGTGAAGGGAGAATCAGGCTATCTTAGGTTACCAATAGAGCCAGTTTAGTCTGGGAGAGGGGAGGAACAGAGTAGAAAAACCCTGCTCTCTGGTCTTAGGGAGTGGATTTTTGACTATCCATCTGTCAGATTTGAAGGCCCTTCTTCTACCTCTGCCAGTCCTTTCTCCTTCCTTCATTCTCCACATAATTACTTCAAATCCCCAGACCAACTAGAGTAAGGGTGGTTTCTCTTCTTTCTCCAAGCATCTGAGTTAGAACCTGGCTCTGCCCAATTGGCTCTAGTTTCCTTGGCCGCCTGAGAAGTGGGAAAGAAAGACTTCTTGCTCTCTGGTTGTGTGAAGGCAATGCTGGTGTCCTGTCACACTGCAGAAGGCCTAATGACTGGGAATTGTTCCCTTCTTTCCTTCTGAAATCCAAGACTAGATATCTATCTATCTATCTATCTATCTATCTATCTATCTATCTATCTATCTATCTATCTATCTATCTATCTATCTATCTATCTATCTATCTATCTATCTATCTATCTTTCTATCTATCCTATGTCTGTCTATCTATCTACCTACCTACCATTCTACCTAGGTATCTCTTTGCCAGTTCTTGGGTTGAACTCAAGGCCTGGGCACAGTCTGTAGCACTCTACTACTTGAGTCACAGCCCCAATTATGGCTTGTTCTGTGTATGTGCTACCGAGGAATCATACCCAGGGCTTCTTGCATGCTAGGCAAGCACTCTTTCAGTAATCCACATTCCCAGCTCCCTCATCTTTTCCTTAATGGTAGTTTTTTAGGAAAGTATGTTGCCATTTTACCTCCCCAAGTTTAATTTTCTGAATACTGGATACTTCTATGAAACCTGGTCTTCTTTTCCCCTGCCAAGTTTGTTATGGTTCCTGCATTGGCCTCATAACAAAATGTAAATAAAGGCTCTTGAGAGCGTCAGTGTATCATATAAGGACACAGGCCTGGAACCCTGGAAGAGTAAAACCATGTGCCTGAAATGAAGAAAATGATGCAGTATATGAAAGGAGCATATCTGAAATATAAATCAGTAAATAAATGGAGAAGCACTGTATAAGGTCTGTTTGCATTCAGGGAGGTAATATACAGACATAAGTAGGTAGGGCACTGATACATAAAATTGGCCTTCTCTTTTTGAAAATTTTTTGTGGACATCCCAGGGCTTAACCTCAGGGCCCAATGCATTCCTCAGCTGTTTTTCCCAAAGCTGAGGCTTTATCACTGCCACAGCTCCACTTTCAGCCATCTGATCATTAATTGGACATAAGCGCCTCCCAGGCTTTCCTGCCTGGTTTGGCCTGTGTCTCCTTCTCGGCTTTCTCTCTCAAAGCTGGAACTCTGGCCTCTGGACCACTGTTCCACTTCTGGTTTTCTGGTTGTTTCTTGGAGATAAGAGTTTCACATAATTCTTGCTCAGGCTGAATTTGAACGGTGATCTCCCAAACAGGATTCAAGCAGCTTTCCTCAGGGATACACCAAGGAGTCCATCCACACAAACCCTTAGGCTAAATCTCAAGAGGCACTAGAGAAAAAGAGATACATGAAGATGCTTCTAGTGGGTTCTAGATACTTAAGGTTGTAGACACACAACACTCATAATTACTAGATATTTTATAGACAAAAGGAGTAATGCAGACAGTATGAGGATTGCTCCAGCTTTTGGTCTTATCATCTTGAGACAGCAAATTCACTGCAGCTCAATGCTAAGTGACAGAATTGACATGTCCTGTGGACATTTGCTCCCAAATCCTGTGACACTCATTTGTCACTTTTGGCTTCAAACATGTGACCCAGAGGAGAAGATGAGGAGAGAAAATCTTTCTCAGGTAAAGCAGTTCTAAAGAACATTGGGTAGTTAATTTATAAATTCAAACCATTGGAATGGCCCTGCTAAGAAGTCAGATTGTCCAGATTAAAAATGAAGAAGAAAAGAAAGAAGGTGCCAGTGGCTTCTCACTGTAATCCCAGCTCCTCAGAGGGTGAGATGTAGAGAATCTGAATTTGATTCCAGACAGATTAAGAAAGTCCATGACACTTATTTCTAAGAGATCACAGAAAAACCCAGAAGTGGGCATGTGACTCAAGAGTAATGCATTACCCTTGAGCAAAATGAGCTCAGGGACAAGTTCTAGGCTCATAGTTCCACCACAAGACTTGCCCCCTCAAAAAGAGCCTGTACTTCCATGTCTTTGGGTATGTATGGATGTATTCCTATAGGTAAAACTCCAGAGTAGCTATGATGAATGGCACCAAACTAGGTAATGTATATTCAATAAAATGATTTCACAACAGAGACTGTTTTCATGATAGTGCATGTTCCGGGGCTCCCCTCACCGTTCCCAGTGTAACCTGAGGGTTTCTCTGCATCCCAGGCCTGCTGGAAGAAGTGTCTCTCATTGTCTGGACAGGCAGACAAAAGGCCTCAGTCCTGTACAACTGTGTAGCAAACAACTCAGTCCGGGTCAGATAGTGAGGATGAGTGTGGGTGGGCTCTGAAGTTCAGGAGAAATAGGTCTCTTTGTACCCTAAACTATTTCCCCAGTGCTCTGGTTTGACAGGAAGCCTTCATATGTGCCACCTTCTGTGACAGGCCACGTCCTGTGCACTTATCCTGGTTTTGTGAGACTATATTCCAGTGTTCAGATACAGTGCTCAGTATAATTCAAGAGTCCTTCTGGAGGACTAGTAGGGCATTGAACCTAATGAAATGTTTCATTGCCTATGATGATGGGCCTATGATTCCTCTCCTAGGTTTCAGGAAGCTTTGGAAATCCAAGCACATATCTGGTATCACAAAGCTTCCTGTCATCTAGGGCTGGTGAACCTCATCAGGTTTTGAAACATTTGACCTCTCCTAGTTGGGCCCTGGGTGTCTAGGTTTTGGGGTTGAACACAGGGCCTGGGTGCTGACCATGAGCTCAGTGCAGAAGCCTGGTGCTTTACCATTTTGTGTAACAGCATCACTTCTTGTCTGTGTATGTGTGAGTGTGTGTGTGTGTGTGTGTATGTGTGCGCACAAGTGGGAGAGGGCACATAGGCACATACACGATTCTTGGAGGTTGAACTCAGGACCTGAGCACTGTACCTAGTTTCTCTTTTTTAAGTATAGTCCTCTCCTACTTGAGCCACAGAGCCACTTCAGGCCTTTTTTTATGGTTGTGGTCCTGAGAAATCAAACCCACGTTTCATATTTGCAAAGCACTCTAACATTCCCAGCCCTCTACTTCAAGTTTGTTTGTTTGTTTCTGTCTTTTTTATTGTTGTAGAAGATGATGTCTGGGTCTGGGTGCTGTCCTTGAGCTCATCAGCTCAAGTCTTGTGCTCTACCACTTGAGCCAAATGCCACTTCAGCTTTTCTGGTGGTCCATTGGAGCTAAGTGTCTCAAGGACTTTCCTGCTCATGCTGGCTTTGAACCATGATCCTCAGATCTCATCCTCCTGAATAGCTTGGATGACAGACATGAGTGACAAGCACCTAGCTTCCACGTCAGGTTTCTTAGTGGTGAATTGGAGATAATAGGCTCATGAGACCTTTTGTGTATGGGATAGTTTGGAACCTAGGTCCTCAGATCTCAGCTTCCTGAGAAAGCAGGATGAGAGACCTCCGCTATAGACCCCTAGAGCTATTGCCTCTCCATGTAATTAATATTATTGTTTTCATCCTTAATGAATTATTAATTAAATCAACAACAGTTCTGAAACTATTGCATCCATGTAATTAATACTATTCTTTGAATATGTCAAACATATTCATTAAAATCCATTTGCCTCCTAAAATCACTCTATTTATATAGTAGTATTCAGAAACAACTTATTCAACCTTGCCATTCATAATCTTCCGTCGGTATTCCTATGAATAGGAAGGAGATTCTTAGGATTTCCCACCTTTGGAAGGGGTCACGACCGGGCTTCAAACATAGGGCCTATGTTGCCATGTTGGCCTATGGCTTCCTTGGTAGCCCGCCAGCCTTCAGCAATGCCAGGTTACCAACATTTTTCAGCAGTGTTATTCAGACATGATGGCTACCTTGCAAGCAAACAAATGTAAAACCGGCAGCCATCTGCAAGTTGCCAGTTTTTTTTTTTTTCTGTGTTGCATTAATTATTGATTTTCTTGTCAGACTTTGGGGCCCAGGAACCCAGGTTCGGCTGTGGGTCCAGTGGCTACACCCCAGCCTAGAGTGATCAAAGCTGAGGCAGAATTGCCACAACATGAGTTCAAGCCCTGTGCTTGACAAAATAAAAATACCTACAAACATACATACATACATACATACATACATACATACATACATACATACATACATACATACATACATACATTAAAAATACTTTAAAAATTATGAGGCTCCTTGGATTGGAATTCATACCATTTTTTCTGCCAGGCCTGGGAATTGAACTCAGTGTCTGGGTAAATCTGCAGCACTGTGCGGGATGGGGAAGATCACCCTTCTGGAAGACAAGAAATTCAGGCTTGTTCCTAGGGCCTGAATTCAAGTCCTAGCACTCGAAAAATTAATATTCATATATATTTTAAATACAAGATTTATATTTACCTACATATGTTTACTGGATATTGCGGTTAGTGTATTAATTTTATTTTGTGTTTTAATTATTTCTTATGTACTTTAGTGAGTATGACTACACTTATAACATTTTTTTGCATCCTATTACATAAGACATAGATGTGCCTATGTATTCTACATCATTCCTGAGTCCCAGAAATTTCACAGATAAGGAAAACAAGTGGGACAATTGGCTCTCCGCCAGGATTAAGTTTTTGGCAGTTTTGTGACTTAAACTCAGGCCCTAGCAGGTCCACTTCATGAATGGGTAAATGTTAGCACACCAGTCTGATGCAAGAGAAGTTGGCGGGCAAATTTGAGGACCTGAGATCAAGCCCTAGGAATGGCCAATATAAAAACAGATAGATGTTTAGATTGCAGTGTGTGTGTGTGTGTGTGTATGTGTATGTGTATTTACAAATGTGTATGCATCTATAAATGTATACAGAGAGAGACAGGTAGACATTTATGCAGACTCTAATGTATAACCCTATATAAAGGATGATCCCTTTATCTTATTTCTATATATTATATTACTACCAATTATTTAGTATAAAATTATGCCTCCATTAATCAATTATAGAAGAAGACTTATAAAGTATTAATCAATGACCTATATTTATTGAATACAATCTTAAACTGTAATGACTAGCTAATTAGTACTTCAGTTAATACATTTCAAACATTCTATTAGTGTTCCTATATATAGGAATAAGTTTCCTAGGATCTTCAGCCATGTGTAGGTGGCAGTCCCAGGATTGAAATCCCAGGATTGAACTCAGAGCCTAGGTGTCTAGGTTGGGCTCAGGCTTCACTGAGAGCCCTAAGCCTTCATCAATGCAAGCTCACATACAATTATCAAGCTGAGTCATTGAGGCCCAGGAGGGTCACAGTGCTAAGGAAACAAAGGTAAAACTGTTATGTAAAACTTCCTGATTTTTCCTCCTCCATTTTTGTTTGCTTGTTGTATTTTTGCCAGCGCTGAGAGTTGAACTCGGGTCTTAGAATCCCTGGATTATCTGTGGGTGTAAATGCTGCACCCCAGCCTAGGGTAATCATGGTTTAAGACACAATAAAATGCTTCCTTGAGCAAAAGGAGCTCAGTGAAAATGTCTAGGCTCACAGTTCAAGTCTCAGTACATGCCAAAAAAAAAGAGCCAGTAACTCCATATGTCTGTGTATGTATGCCTGTATTTATATCAGTGAACATCAGAGTCTCTATGAAGAAATGTAGCCAGCTAGGAAATTTGCTTTGAATAGAATGATTTCATAGTACAGCGAGTGCTTTCAAGACAGTGCATGTTCTGGGGCTCCCCTTATTGTTCCCAGTGTAGCCTGAGGGGTTCTCCATACCCCAGCTGCTGGAGGAAGTCTGCTTCATTGTTGGAACAGGCAGACAAAAAGCCTCACTCCTGTACTGCTGTGTAACAAACAATTCATCCAGGCCAATTATTGAGGATGTGTACGGGCAGGCTCTGAAGGTCAGGAGAAAAAGGCCTCTTTATACCCCAAGCTATCTCTCTCCCCAGTGCTCTGTTTTTTTTTTTTTTGTTTTTGATTTTGTTTTTTGGTCGGTAATGGGGCTTGAACTCTGGGCTTGGGCACTGTCCCTGCACTCTTCAGCTCAAGGCGAGCGCTCTACCACTGGAGCTGCAGAGCCACTTTCGGTTTTCTAGTGGTTTATTGGAGATAGGAGTCTCATAGTCTTTCCTGCCCAAACTGGTTTTGAACCGTGATCCTCAGATCTCAGCCTCCTGAGTAGCTAGGATTAGAAGCGTGAGCCACCAGCGCCAAGTCCAGTGCTCTGATTTGACAAGAAGCCTTCATTTGTGCAACTTCAATGGCAGGCCAAGTTCCTGCACTCATCCTATCATTGTAAGATTGTGTTTCAGTGTTAAACCAAACTGCTAAAATTAATTCAAGAGTCCTTCTGGCAGATAATTAGGGATCTGAACCTAATGAAATGATTCATTATTGGCAATGGTGCCTCCGTGTGTGTGTGTGTGTGTGTGTGTGTGTGTGTGTGTGTGTGTGTGTGTGTGTGTGTGTGTGTGTGTGTGCTTGAACTCAGGACCTAACCACTGTACCTGAGTTTCTCCTGTCCAAGGACAGCACTCTACCACTTGATTAACACAGCCACTTCAGCCTTTTTTTTCTAGGGATGTGGATGAAACCCAGGGTTTCACACATGTAAAGCAGTTTACCCCTAAGAAACAATCCCAGCTCTCCACTACAAGTTTCTTTTTTTTCTTGTAAGTTGAAGGAGTTCAAATCTGGGCCTGGGTGTTGTCTCTGAGCTCTTCAGCTCATGTCTAGTGCACTGTAACTTGAGCTACAGCATCTCTTTAGGTTTTCTGATGGTTTATTGGATATAACCATCTCAAGGAATTTCCTCCCCAGGCTGGCTTTTGTCCGTGATCTGGGATAATTTTTTTAACTCCATAATTTAGTGACTTTAATTTCAAGAGCAGAAATTAACAAACTTTTTGAAAATGTCATTAGAATATTTTAAAATCACTTTCAAAAGTATTTTAAAAGGTACTTTAAATGTCCTTGGATAGAGATGTGCTCATTTCCAGATACAAACATCTCTCTGGCATCATTACATCAAGACTAAAGGAGCATCAGAGCCACGCAACCACCAAGGGGAAAAGGTACCAAGATCCTCAGCTTCCTGAGCAGGCAGGATGATAGATCTCAGCTAAAGAGACCTAAGCCGTGACACTTTGCTGCAAAGGGGTACTTGGCTCCACATAGTAGAACGTTAGCCATGAACCCAAGAAGAAAGTAAACAACTAGGCTCTGAGTTCAAGGTTCATGATATAGAAAACTAAACCAAAACAATTGTCTATAGGAGACAAGGCAATAGAGCTCAGTATATACATAAATTTGGCCCTGCTTTGGGGACATATCTGAGCCTCGACTTTCTCATCTGCACAATCATCTTACTTATGTAGATCTTATAAGGACCAGATGAAAGAATACAACTTGTGAAGGACTCAGCACATAGTACCCTGTGAATGACTCAGCACACAATACCCCATGAACGACCCAGTACCCCGTGAAGGACTCAACACCCAACACCCCAGGAAGGACTCATAACATAGCTGTATCCCACAAACTGTCATTAGAATTAGGGTACTTATCACCATTCTTTCAGATACAGATCACAAACTGCACAAGTATTCACATCTAACAGTTTAGAGGGGTCTTTTGTTGTGGGGAGGGCCATCAGCCTAGGAGATTTCACTCATAGGTTGGAGGTACTGTCCTAAGACCTTTTCCTCAAGGCTAGAGCTCTACCACTTTGAGGCACAGCTCAGAGTCTAGCAGATTTCCTGGCAGGGCTGAGTTTTCAACCCACCAGAGTCTGATCTCACCCTCTGAGCAGCTAGGGGTGAGCCAGCAGTGTCTGGTTCCATGATGCTGAGTTGCAGCTGTTGACCTCTGTCTAAGTCAATTTAGATGGCAGCCATCAGCTTCAGACTACCAGCTTGATCTTTGAGGAGGTATTTGAAATCATGGCCTTCTATTCTTGCAGTTAGAACATTCTAACTTGTTTCTGGTGCCAGTCCTGGGGCTTGAATATGGGCCTGGACACAGTCCCTAAGCTTTCATGCTCAAAGCCAGTGCCCAACTGGTTGAGTAACAGCACTACTTCTGGCTTTTTCTGTGCATGTGATAGTGTGGAATCAAACCCAGGGCTTCATACATACTAGGCGAGCACTCTACTACTGAGCCCCAGGAATGACAAGTGTAGAAATATATATAGATATAGATATAGATAGATAGATAGATAGATTGTTACATACATATATATAAGCATATATGTATGTATGTATATATGTATGTATGTATGTATGTATGTATGTATATATGTATGTATAAAACAAGACAGAGATGTCTGTATATTATTTAATTATATATATGATATTACTACCAATTATTGATAAATTATCCCTTAATTTATTTAAGTATTATGGTTGAATACATAACAAAGTATTAATTGTAAATTAGTCAATGTACTATAATTATTGTGTATAATTTTATCATGTAATCATACACTAGTAATGTAATTGTTACTTTACAACATTCCATTCATATGGATGTATATTGGAATACTTTTCTTAGGATCTCCGGCCGTTGATAGGTGGCAGTCCTGGGATTCGCACGCCGGGCTTAGGTTGCTGGTTTTGGCTATGGCTTCCCTGATAACCCACCAAAGTTCAACAGTGCGAGGTCATGTACACTTTACGGTCCCTGATATTTAGACCCAGGATGGTTGTAAAGGAAAAAGCAATGTAAAACTGCTTTCTGGAACTTCCCAGTTTTATCCTTCTCCTTTTTTTCCCGGCACTATATTTTTTTCTTTTTTTTCTGTTTGGGGCCAGAACTCTGGGTCTGGGTGCTGTTCCCCAACTCTTCAGCTCAAGGCTATTGCTCTATCACTTGAGCCATAACACTGCTTCCTGCTTTTTTCTGCTTATGTGGTGCTGAGGAATCGAAACCAGGGTCTTATGCATGCAAGGCAAGCAATCTATAACTGAGCCACCTTCCCAGCACTTCTCCATTTTTTTTGCCAGTCCCAAGATTTGAACTTGGGTCCTAGGATCTCAGGATGGGCTGTGGGTCCAGATGCTGCACCCCAGCCCAGGATGATCAAAGCTGAGGCAGAGTTGCCCGAGCTGAGCTCAAGCCCTAATACTGGCCAAAAGAAATTAAGGCCCTTGTTGGAATTTTGATCATTTTTCTGGCAGGCCTGTGATTTGAATTCAGAGTCTAGGTAAATCTGTGGCACTGTGGGGGAAGAGGAAGCTCACCATCATTGAAGACAAGAATTTCAGCCCAGTTTCCAGTGCAAAAATTCAAGCTCCAGCACTGATAAAAATAATATTCATATATGAGATCTATTTACATACATGGGGTTACTCCATATGACATTTATTACCCTTATGTTTTATTTTGGTTTATTACATATATACCATTTATTATATTTATTACATATCATCACATGGATATATTTGCATGTGGATTATACATCATACTAAGACCCAGGACTTTCACAGAGAAGGAAAAAAAGTATGTGTCAAAATTTGCTTCTTACTCCACATATAATATTTTGGCCATGTTGGTATTTGAACTCACAGCCCATAATGCCGAACTTGTGAACGGGTCAGTTGTAGAACAAAAGCCTTTGGCAAACTGAGCTACCAGCCAGTTCTGAGACCCTGGGAACAAGCCATAATTGTGACTTATATATATAGATATAGATGTAGATGTAGGTATAGATATAGATGGTTAGATAACTGGTTAGATAGATGTGTAGTTTGCAATATATATAAGAGAGAGACAATAAGAGGATATTAAATTATATATATTGTGAATTATTATTAAATTATGCCTCCACTTAATGAAGTATCATGGTTGAATATTTATTAAAGCATTAATGTAAAAGTAGTCAGTATTCTTTAATTGGGATAATCATACTACGGTGCTAGAATGGAAGACATAATCCAATACTTTTTTATATATCCATATGAATGGAATGTTGTAAAGTAACAATTACATTAGTAGTGTATGATTACATTATAAAATTTTACACAATAATTATAGTACAATGACTAATTTGCAATTAATACTTTGTTATGTATTCAACCACAATACTTAAAGTAAGGGATAATTTATCAACAATTGGTAGTAATGTATATATAATTAAATAATATACATGAACTAATTACAAATTTAATTGTTATTTTTATAACATTCCATTAAGCATTCACATGAATAGGAAAGCTTTTCTCAAGATCTCCCTCCATGTGTAGGTGGGAGTCCTCGCATTTGAACTCCAGGTCTGGGTAGTTTACTTCGAAATGCAAACCATTAGAATGACACTGTGAAGATTTCATTTTGTCACAATGAAAAAAAAGAACAAGAAGAAAAGAAAGCCAGGTGTCAAAGCTTCCTGCCTGTAATCCTAGTTCTTCAGGAGTCTGAGCGGTAGAGAATGCCCATTTGAATTCAGCCAGGACAGGAAAGTCTACAGCACTCTAACTTCTGAGGGATCACAGGAATAAAAGATCGCCATGAATGGGGTTGTGAATAAAGGGCAGAGGGCTACCTTTGAGCAAAATGAGCTCAGAGACAGTGCTTAGGCTCCTAATACAACCCCCGGACCTGCCAAAAAATAAACACACACACAAGTAACTCCATGTCTCCCCTTGTATGTATGCATGCATTTCTATCTGTGAATGTCCAGAGTCCCTATGATGAAAGGCACACAGCTAGGAAATTTGCTTTAAATAGAATGATTTCATAGCACAGAGAGTGTTTACAAGACAGTGCATGTTCTGGGACTCTCCTCACTGTTTCCAGAGTAGCCTGAGGTTTTCTCCACACCCCAGGCTGCTGGAGAAAATCTGCTTCATTGTTGGAACAGGCAGACAAAAAGCCTCACTCCTGTACAGCTGTGTAACAAACAACTCCATCCAGGACAATTAATGAGGAGGAGTGTGGGCAGGCTCTGAAGGCTAGGAGAAAAATTCCTCTTCGTACCCCAAGCTATCATTCTCCCCAGTATTTCGTTTTGACAGAAAGCCTTCATTTGTGCCACCTCCCGTGGCAGGCCAAGTTCCCTGTACTTATCGTGTGTTTGTTATAATAAGTTCCAGTGTTGAAATAACCTACTACAATTAATTCAACGGTCCTTCTGACAGAAAATAAGGGAGCTGAACCTAATACAATGATTCATTATTGGCAACAGTGCCTTCCTAGTTTTCTGCAAGCTTGCTAAATCCAACCATATGTCTAATATCACAATGCTTCCAAGCTCATCAGGTTTTGAAACCTTTGACCTCTCCTAAATGGGCCCTGGGTGGCTAGGTTTTGGGGTTGAACACGGGGCCTGGGTGCTGACCATGAGCTCAGAATTTTGCCATTTGGTATCACAGCTTCAATTCTGGTATCTGTGTGTGTGTGTGTGTGTGTGTGTGTGTGTGTGTGTGTGTGTGTGTGTGTGTGTGTGTGTGTGTGTGTGTGTGTGTGTGTGTGTGCATGTGTGTGTGTGCAAACACTTGTCCTGGAGCTTAAACTCAGGACCTGAACATTGTACCTGAGTTACTCCTGTGCAAGGATAGCACTCTACCAATTGAGCCACACAGCTACTTCAAGCTTTTTTCTAGTGATGTTTTACTAAGGAATCAAACCCCAGGATTCATACCTGCAAAGCACTCTACCCCTAAGACACATCCCAGAACTGCACTTCAAGTTTCTTTCTTTCTTTTCTTGAAAGTTGGAGGAATTGAAGTCTAGGCCTGGGAGCTATCCTTGAACTCTTCATTTAAAGCCAAGCAGCCTACCACTTGAGCTACAGCACCCCTGCAGGATTTTGGTAGTTCACTGAAGAGAAGCCTCTCAAGGAATTTCCTCCCAGCCTGGCTTTGGACTGTGATCCTCAGCTCTCAGGCTCTTGAGTGGCTAGGATGACAGGTGCAAGTCACCAGCGTCCAGCTTCCACTTCAGATTTCTAAGTGGTGAATAGGAGACAATAGACTTATGGGACCTTTTGTGTCTGGGAGAGTTTGGAATGGAGATCATCATATCTAAGCTTCCTGAGTAGGAAGGATGACAAACCTCAGCTACAGATACCTAGACTGTAACACTCTGTTGCAAGGAGGTTCTTGGCTCCACGTGGTAAGGTGCTAGCCATGAGCCCAACAGGGAATGGTCAGTGGCTAGGCCCTGAGTTCTAGGTTAATGACTGAGAAAAATAAACCAAAACAATTATCTGATGGAGACAACTTACTAGAGTTCGGTACATACATAATTTTGGCCCTGACATGGGGACATATCTGAGCCTCAAGTTTCTCATCTTCACAATCATCTTACTTGTGGAGCTCTTATAAGAAACAGATGAAAAAATGCACCCTGTGAAGGACTCAGCACACAGCACCTCCTGAAGGACTCATCACATAGCTCTATCCCACACACTGTCATTAGAATTAGGGTGTTTTCATCAGTATTATCATTCTTTGAGAAACACATCCCAAGCCACACAAAGTTCACATCTAATGATTTAGAGGGGTGGCTTTTTTGGGGGGGAGGTGGAGTCAGACACAGGGATTGCACTGGAAGGTTAGGGGTACTGTCCTAAGATAGTTAGCTCAAGGTTAGAGCTCCATCACTTTGAGCCACAGCTCAGAGTTTTGCAGACCTCCTGCCACGGTGGGTTTTAAACCCACCAGTGTCAGATCTTAGCCTCCAAGTATATTGGATGACAGGGGTGAGCAAGCCAGCAGCATCTGGTTCTGTGGAGCTGGGTTGCAGCAGTTTACCTCTGACTAAGTCAGGTTAGATGGCAGCTATCAGCACCAGACTCAAGGCTTGCTCTGTGATGAGGTATTTGCAGTGCTATCCTTATGTAGTTGCAGTCAGAACATTCCATATTTTATTGGTACCATTCCTGTGTCTTGAGTAAGAGACTAGACACAGTCCCTCAGCTTTCATGCTCAAAGCTAGTGCTCGGCTACTTGAGCAACAGTACAACTTCTGGATTTCTGTGTGCACATGGTAGTGAGGAATCCAGGGCTTTGTACATACTAGGCGAGCATTCTACAACTGAGCCCTAGGAGTGACAAGTGTATAAACAGATAAATGTGTAGATTCGTAGATAAACAGACAGACAGACAGACAGACAGACAGACAGACAGACAGACAGATAGATGGATAGATAGATAGATAGATAGATAGATAGATAGATAGATAGATAGATAGATGGATAGATAGATAGATAGATAGATAGATAGATAGATAGATAGATAGATAGATAGATAGATAGATAGATAGATAGATAGATAGATAGATGTAGATGCATAAAACAAGAAAGAGATGTCTGTATACTATGAAATTGCATATACAATATTACTCACCATTATTGGCAATTAAATTATTCCTTCCTTTTCAAAGTATCATGATTGAATACATAATAAAGTACTAATTGAAAATTGTTGTGTATAATTTTATAATATAATCATGCACTACCAATTTAATTGTTACATTTATAGCATTCCATTTGTATGGATTTATATGGGAATGGGTTTCTTAGAATCTCGCCATTCATTAGAGGCAATCCCAGGATTCGACCTCCATACCTAAGTTGCCAGTTTTGGCTATGGCTTTCTTAATAGCCCGCCAAACATCAGCAATGCTAGGTTATATTCACTTTCTGGGCCTTGTCATTTGCACTCAGGAAGGTCACAATACAAAGGGAAAAAAAAGTAAAACCGCCTTCTTGAACTTCTCAGTTTTATGTTTCTACATTTTATTTTTTTCCCAAGCCCAAGAATTGAACTCCGGTTCTGGGATATAAGAGTCGGCTGTGGCAAAGATGCCAAGACCTGAGTGCAAGCCCTGTGCTCGGCTAATAATAATAATAATAATAATAATAATAATAATAATAATAATAATAATAATAAGGCCCTGGATGGAATTTGCACCATTTTTCAGGAAGCCTTGTATTTGAACTTAGGGTCTGGATAACTCTGTGGCACTGTGGGTGAAGGGGAAAGGATCACCGTCCTTGAATACAAGAAATTCAGATCGGTTCCCAGGGCTTGAATTGAAACCCCAGCTCTGGAAAAAGTAATATTAATATATAAGACCTATTTACATACATAGGTATACTGCATATGTTGTTTATTACATATATATGTTTCTTTTATTACATCATATCACATAGGATATATTTGCATATGGATTATACATCATATTGAGACCCAGGACTTTCACAGAGAAGGAAAAAAAATGTGTCAAGATTGGCTTCTGACTCCAGGAATAAATTTTTGGCCATGCTGGGATTTCAACTCATGGCCTACAATTGCCAATCCAAAAATGGGATCACAATCTTAGCACACCAGCCTCCAGCAAACTGAGCTGCCAGGAATTTCTGAGTACCTGTGATCAATCCACAGGTGTTCCCAATAGTATAAGCATGCATAGAGAAACAGGGAATGTGCAGATATTAAATTGTATATATATATATATATATATATATATATATATATATATAATACCAATTATTAGTTATTAAATTATGCCTCCATGTAATACTTAGAAAAGCGTTAATTAAAAATTAGTCAATATCCTTCCATTAGGGGAATCATACCATGGATCTAGAATGGAAGATATTAATCCAATAATTTTTGTGTGGCATGAATTAGAATAGAATAGAATCATGAATTAACTGAAAATTTATTTATTACTTGTATAACATTCCATTATCATTCACATGAATAGGAATGAGTCTGTCAGAATCTCCTTCCATTTGTGGGTGGCAGTCCTAGCATTCGAACTCCAGGCCTGGGTAGTTTACTTCGGATGCAAACCATTGGATTGACACCGTGAAGATTTCAGATTGTTACAATTACAAAAAAGAACAATAAGAAGAAACGAAACCCAGGAGCCAGGGGCTTTTGCCTGTAATACTAGCTCCTCAGGAGGCTGAGATGTAGAGAATGCCAATTTGAATTCAGCAAGGGTAAGAAAGCCCGCGACACTTTAATTTCTAAGAGATCACAGGAAAGGAAAACATGAATGGGGCTGTGGCTTAAGGGCAGAGTACTACACATGAGCAAAAGGAGCTCATGGACAGGGCCAAAGCTCATAGTACAAACCCAGAACTGCCCCCTCCCCCCTAAAAGGAGGCAATAATTCCATGTTTCTGTGTATGGATGATGATGGATGGATGATGGATATTCAGCAGGTTGCCCATGCCCAGCCCCCCAACCTGGGCAAGCATGGAAAAGCCCTCAGAGAGTACTAAGTCTGAGCCAGCAGCTTGAACAAAGCATCCTTCTCTGCCATTTAATAACTGAAGTCTTATGTTCTGGCTGAGGTGTCCCATCGGGATACATAGCACACAGTCACTGCCTCCAAGGAGACCACAGTTCCTACATTGTAGGAGTTTTCGAAGGTTCTGGCTCCATATTCTCTATCCCTCTGCAGGATGTGAGCCTAGATCTCTGGGGCCTGGTGGCTATCACTAATTAATCATTCCTCATTGCTAAGTCATAGGCTCATCCCAAATCTTGGCAAAAATATGAAATAGTAAGCTATTTCTATACCAAAAGAGGTATGCCAATAAATCCCACTCTCATAGAAGTGGGATTTGGGCTGCGAATATGGCTTAGTGGTAGCGTGCTTACCTAGTATGCACTAAGTCCTGGGTTCAATTCCTCAGTACCACAGAAAGAGAAAAAGCCAAAAGTGGCACTGTGGCTTAATTGATAGAGTGCTAGCCTTGAGTAAATAAGCTCAGGAACCTGCACAGAACCTCAGTTCAAGCTCCAAGACTGTCAAAAAAATGAGCCTGGTGAGACATATTTTTTCTGGGACTCAGAGGAGGGCCGAGGATATAGGTAAGCAGTAGGGTAGAGGGCAGGTGCTGGTGGCTCACCCTTGTAAGCTACTTAGGAGGCTGAGATCTGAGAATCCCCATTGCAAGCAGGAAAGTCTATATGAGACACTATTCTCCAATTAAAAACCCAAGAAGCCAGAAGTAGAGCTGTGGTTCAAGTAGTAGAAGGCTAGACTTGATCATAAAAGCTCAGGGATAGGATAGCATCCAGGCCATGAATTCAAACCCCAGGAATGGTACACACACACACACACACACACACACACACACACACACACACACACACACACACACACAGACACACACACACACACACACACACACACACACACACACACACACCATGATAGAGCATTTGCCAGTCAGCCTGCACAAGTTCCATTTCTAGCAACTCAATATTTAAAAAGAGGAAGAAGGGAAGGAAAGACTTGCTCCAGGAGGTGATATAACCAGGGCCAAAATACCACAGGACTTCTAAGATGTGGACAGAGACCCTCAGGCAGAAGTACAGCATGGGCAAAGGTCCTGAGGTATGCTGTAGAGCAGGTGGTATGGGTAGAATGAAGGTTCTGTTACTACAGAAAAGTCTGGCAGGACGATCAATGCTGGGTCAATGTTTGTTCTTGCGTCACAGGGCAGAGGGTGGGGTCCCAGAATTAGGCCCAGGGGGAATATCAACTTGACTTTTCACCATGGACCCCAGCCATTTCCTGTGGCTAGAAGCCTATTTTTTAGAGCTCCTGACCCTTAGACCTCCTTTGCATGGAGGAGTCAGGGAAAATGCAGGGAAGGACCCTTGCTTAAGAAAAGGTTCTAGCCCAATGCCAGCAATAGCTCAACCCCTGTAAATCCTAGCTATTCAGGAAACTGAAATCAGAGATCATGGGTCAAGCCAGCTCAGGGGAGGAAAGCTAGTGAAACTCTTCTTCCTGATTAACTACCAAGAGCCAGAAGTGGAGCTGTGGGTCAAGTGGCAGAGTGCTAACTTTGAGGGAAAAAGTTAAGAGACCAGAGCCCAGACTCTGAGTTAAAGCCCCAGTACTGGCACGAAAAAATAAAGAAAAGCTTTCAGGAGCTCCTAGTACACTGTGGTGAAAGGCCAGATAAGCCGGGAACTGGTGACTTATGCCTGTCTTCCTAGCTCCTCAGGAGGCTGAGATGTGAGGATTGCGGTTCCAAGCCATCCCAGGGAAGAAAGTCTTGGAGACTCTGACCTCCAAGGAACCTCCAGAAAACCAGAAGGGCTCTGTAGCTCAAGTGGTAAGCTGAAGAGCTGGGGGACAGCGTCCAGGCCCAGAGTTCAAGCCCCATGACCAACCCTTGGTCTGCTTGGACCTTGCTCTGTGGCTCTAGGCAGAGTACTTTCCAGTGGGCCCCTGAGGGTGTCCCAATGTCTAGGTGTCGTACAAGTCTTGGGAGCAGTCTGTTTGGAGGTCATTGCCTACAGAGCGGGCCACACTACCAGAGAAGGGTAGAGTCTTGGGGCATGGAGAACATCAGAATGGCATGTCATGGGTGCAATGTGGATCTGAGCAGTAGTAAATCCACGTCTCAGACCATGGTTCTGGGCCAGGAGGGGCAAGAGCTGCAACATGTCACACCAGGTAATGCCTGCTCTTGGCCTAGGGTGGAAAAGATCTGCTCTGGCATCAGCACACAGGGTGAGCAAGAGTCAGCTTAGCCATGGTCACTTCCCTCAATTAAACTCTAGAGGATTATGGCAAGGGGCCGCATGTCCCCCATCTGGCCACCAGGGAGCAGGAGTCTCCCTCTAGAGGCATTGTCCCTGCGAGTTGTGTTTACTCTTGCTTCACTGGGGCCACCATCATGCTTCAAAAGCCACCCTGGACAGGAAAGTCCTTGAGACTCTTACGTACAATTAACCATCAAAAAGCAAGTGGGGCTGTGGCTCAAGTGGCAGAGCACTAGCCTTGAGCAAGAAAACTCAGGGATAGAGCCTAGGCCCTGAATTCACACACACACACACACACACACACACACACACACACACACACACACACACACACACACGCACGCACGCACACACACACACACACACACACCACATGCATGCAAAATAAGAGATTTTGACACTGCTATCTTTGGATATTCTCTACCTTTTCACAACTAAGCCTGATGGCTGTTGGCCATCAGGTGTTTGATGCATCCAACACCATCTGGCATCTTTAATTTTGGGGAACAGGATGGTTAGAAGGTCAGTCTTCCCCCATCCCAGCTCCTTGATTGGGTCATGGTCTATCCAGGCCCTTTTTGGCTCCTTTTACAGACTTGCCAAGATGCCTTCAAAAGGCATCACATGCTGGGCACTGGTGGCTCATATCTGTCATCTGAGATACTCAGGAAGCTGAGATCTGGGGGATCATGGTGCCAAGACTGCCTGGGCAGGAAAGTATGTGAGACTCTTATCCTCAATGAATCATCAGAAAACAAGAAGAGTCCCTGTGGCTCAAGTGATAGAGTGCCAGCCTTGAGAAAAAGACCTCAGGGACAGCACTCAGGGACAACAACAACAAGGAGAGGCATTGCATGTTGGCTTTGGGATTGGCATGGGCCAAATATAATTGGAATTTTCAAGTGCTCCAAGACAAAGCAGTACCTCCTTTAGTACCATGCTTCTCCATCTTTTCTCACACTCTGGCCTTGGCCCTACTTTGGGTCAGCATGGATTTGGCTTGATGGGAGGGCTCCAAGGAGGAAGATCCCAGAGCAATTGCCCCAGCTCCTTCCCCTGCTCACCCTGCTGCTTTTGTCCTTTGCCATAGACCTTCTTCCTGGAATCTATGCATGAGGTCATCACCGACACCATTGTGGCGGGGCAGTCAGAGGTGGAAGTTGGTCTGGGACTAGGAGCTGCTACCCTGTGTGTGGGCTAAGGACAAATCTGATCTTTATTTCATCCTGAGTTTGAAGTGATAGGGAGACAGTGTAGACTCCACATTGAATCAGGTAATATTGGAGTCTAGAAGAACACTTGTGTGGGGTAGGCTGTGGGGCTCAGGGCACTATTCTTCTTGGTACTCCTCTCTCAGGACTCCCTCTCCCTCTCTCATCCCTAAATGGTAGAAGAGAAACTTCAACTAAGGAGGTCAAAGAGACAGGGGAGTATTTCTCTGTGAACCATACTTGTGCTTCATATTCATCCTAGCCTCTCCTTCCTATTTATCTGAGGAATGGCCATATGGGTTTGGGAGGGGGGAGAATCATCCTAGCTGAGAATGTGGCTCAGTGGTAGAGTGGTCGCCTAGCATGCCTGACACCCTGGGTTCAATTCCACACAGAAAAAGCTGAAAGGGGAGGTGGGGCTCAATGGGTAGAGTGCCAGCTTTGATAAAAAAAAAAGAGCTCAGGGGCTGGGAAGGTGGCTCAGTGGTAGAGCGCTTGCCTTGCATGCTCAAGGCCCTGGGTTCGATTCCTCAGCACCACGTAAGCAAAAAGAAAAAGCCGGAAGTGGAGCTGTGGCTCAAGTGGTAGAGCGCTAGCCTTGAGCTGAAGAGCTCAGGGACAGCGCCCAGGCCCAGAGTTCAAGGCCCCACGACCGGACCCAAAAAAAAAAAAAAAAAAAAAAAAAGAGCTCAGGGAAAGTAGCTAGGCCCTAAGTTCAAGCCCCAGGACTGGGAGAACAAATCTTTGTTGTAGGCTTTTCTTCCCCTTGAAAACAATTTATTGTTTGGGATAAGCATAACATGGGTCTCTTCCCTGGCCACCAATGGGCCATTAGATGTCCCTTGAATTGGGGCTGCTTCCCGGCAGCCTCTGCCCTACCTGACCTGAAGTATACCCTTCCCATCTCACAGCAGATGGAGGCCTAAGAGAAGGCCACCTGGCCACCCACTTCTGGTGGCTGCCTTGGCTTTTGAGAGTCAGTATTTCTCATAGCGAGTCATCATCCACATCAGTCTACGGAAGAATAGGAGGGAGTGCTCCTTCCCCAAGTCCACAAGCTCTAGGCTGCTCTGGGTGTGGGTCATCTGCTGTAGAACGTGCTCTGTGGGGGAGTCATCTACGAGGTAGTGAACCCCGACCACTACTCTGGCAGTGTCCAAGTTGTCTTAAAGTTGCAATTCTTCAAAACCTTTGTGCTCCTCACTCATTTCACCCACCCTGGAGCCTGAGGCATCTGGAGCAGTGGGGGGGAGGGCTCAGCCTGTGCTGGCATCTGGAGCCCACTGTCCACTCCTTCCCCTGCGAGGAGTAACAGCAGCTCCTGCAGCTCTTTCTTCTTCTCCATCTTCTCCTGTGTGAGCCGGCACACACGCTTGGCTTTCTCTTGACACAGCTCATCCAGGATGAACATTTGCTCCTTACATGCCACAAGGGACTCCTTGACATTTGTGGATGTGTGCCAACAACTTGCTGCATTGATTGTGGAGCTCATCCGCGGGACTATGGATGTCCACTTCATCATACAAGTCGTGGACAAGGCAGATTTTCTTCTCGGACACCCACGTGTCCCAATTCCCATCCCCAAGCCGGCTGTGGTGGCAGCTCACGGGGCGGGGGTGCCTGTGCCTCCAGCTCTGTCTGACACTGAGCTGCAGGATTGGCCATGCAACTGCACTGGGGTCACTGCTACTGCAGCAGGAGTTTCCTCCTGTGGATCTCAGCCTCTGAGAGCACTTGCAGAGCCACATCCTTGTAGGTCTGGGGCATGTCTCCATCCTCTGCGATGCTCACTTTGTGGAGGAGTCACCTCCTCAACTTTTGCTTCTCCAGGGCCCACAACTTCCCCTCCCCAGTGAAAGCCAGGCTCAGCTGGGCCTGCAGGTGCTCCTCCTGTGGTCTGGTCACTTCTAGGAACTTGGGAGTATCCTGCCACTTTGGGGGCACCACGTGCTTCCCCCAGTTGGTCGGGCCTGCACTTGCTTCAGCTGCTCTAGCAGCTGGGTCTGCCTCTGCAAGTGCTGCTGCAGGGCCTCCTTCTTGGAGTTCAGCTGCTCATTGGAGGCAATATGTTGCTCACAGGTGGCTCTGAGCTCCAGAATGCTGGTGAGCTCCTCCTTCTCATAGCTCACCTTGTGGAGAGCATCCCACACCAGGGCCTGCTCTATCTATGGGTCACACACATATGCGCATCGTGGGGTCTCGGGGATCTACTGCCAATCCTTGGCCTTCTCATCCAGTCTCCATATTTGCTCCCGCTGCTCCACATTCTGGAGACCGAGCCTCTGGTTTTCCTGGACCTGGATGTGAAGTTGTTCCTCCAGGTTTTTCAACTCCATCTGCATGCAGTAGGCCTGGGCCTGCAACTGCCACTCGGCCTGAGATGGTCCTGTGGAGGGCCGAGGCTCTGCCAGCATCCTTCTCAGTTGCTCCAGCTCATTCTCTAGGGCTAGCACCTGCCTCGCCCTTTGCTCCTTCTCCTCTGTCAGTTGGTTCACCTGCTTGGTCAGCCACTGAGCCTCCTCCATCCATGTGGACCTCTCAATGCTCAGGCTCTCCATCAAGGTGTCTCTTTCCAGAATTGCTGAAGTCACCATCCAGCTCAGGTTTTCCAGTAGTCTCTTTACCTCACGCCCCACCAGCACTTGTTGAAACTTGCAGATTCTGTTTTTCCTGTTGCTCTTCTTTGTCCAGATCGCTTCCAGCTTCTCCTGCAACTCTGTGTTCAATTGCTCCAGGTCATTGAAGCTTCTGGTCTTTTCCTTGAGTTGAAATGTCACATCATTCAGCTGTATGAAGGACATTTCTGTCTCCTTCTGTGCAGCAGCGACTGCTATCTCCAGCTCCAACACGTTACACCCTGTGGCCTGCAGGTGGCTGGTGAGAGCTTCTTGCTCCATTTCTCTGTCGTTGACCTCCTGCTTCACTAGCCCAGTGCAAATTATAAATTGCTTTCTGCCAAAACCAACCTCTGTATGGGTGGCTTTTGGATGTCTAGCTCTGTTTTTGGTAATTCGTGCACCTGGGCTATCTTGTCCCTCTGTTTCTCCCGTCGATCCTGCAGGTCAGTCTTTTCCAGCTTCAGTGGTTGGATCTTGGCATAGCATACCTGGTTTCTTCTTTTGCTGTGGTCCAGGGCAGGCACCATGTGTCGGTAGCAGCTCTAAAGATCCTTGGTGCTATAGGGACCCTTGACACTCTGGACCCTGGTGACTATGACTGTGTCCAAAGGCAAGGGAGTCCCGCGGTCAGCATCACCTTTGGCTGGACCCTCTGGTGAATCACCTTCCCTACTGGTGTTTGTCTTGAAGACCCCCCCTTTTTTCGTGTTCTTTGTTTTCTTGAATGTTGCAGGTCTGATGGGAGAATTCTTCTGCCGGTATTCTGGTTTCTTGCCCACAGCTCTCATGGATTCTTGTTTCAGACATCTGAGCTCTGGTATGGGAAAGATGGGCTGGCCAAGTTCCTAGGCTCTGGGAAATCCTCTATTCTCCCACTCACTGACTAGGACGTCAATTTCGACTCTACTCCAAAGTGGACTAGAGTTCTTGCTCACCACTCAGTAACCTCTACCTTCCTCAACTGCTAGTGGTGGTGTCAACCAACAGAGGGAATCCTGGTGCTGGACAGCATGGAATGTGGGCGTGGCCACAATTGTTGTTTCCCCTTGCTCAGAAAGAACCATGAAAGCATGGGGGTGTGGTGCAAATCTTGTGATGCAGGCAAAATGGATGGAGTCAAGATGACAGCAGCTCCCCCAGCCCTTTTCCCAGGGAACTCTGTCCAATTCAGTTGAGGACAAGAGGGTGATCTGCGGACAAGAGGATGGCTGCAGAGATTGTTGTGTATGTCTGTTTGTTGCCAGTCCCAGATCTTGAACTCAGGATCTGCGCAGTCTGTGAACTGCTTTTGATCAAGGCTAGCCCTCTACCGCTGGAGCCACATGGCTCTACTTCTGGCTTTGTGGCACTGAAGTTGGACAGGGGTCTCAAGGACTTTCTTGCCTAAAGTGACTTTGAACATGATCCTCCTATCACAGCCTTGTAAGCATCAATGAGGACTGCTGAGAGCCAATGGTGCCTGCCTAATCATTGGTATTTCTGTTCTTGGACAGACCAGTGAGTTCCCTATCCTTGGGATTAAGTGGTGGGAGCTGGAGCCCACAGTTGGAATCCTGGTCCTGCCACCTGCAAATGGAAAGACATCCTTAGAAACTCATTCCTATCTATATGAATACCAGTGGAATGTGATGTATGTTATGATTGAATGGACAGTTCTTAAATAATTCTAGGATAAAATTATACACAACTATATTAGAGAACACTGATCGATTTTAATCAATACTTTATGAAGCATTTAAACAATCACATTCATTAACTGGAGGCATAATGAAATACCTAAGAATTGGGTGTCACATGGTATAAAGGTGCCATTTTTTCTGCCAGGACTGGGATCGGAACTCATGGTCTGGGTAACTCTGTTGCACTGTTTGGAAAGGGGAAGCTAGCCTTTTTGAAGTCAAGAAATTCATGTCTGTTCCTTAGGTCTGAAATCGATCCCCAGCACTAGAATACATCCTATTTGTGTACATTTTAAATATATAATTTATATTTACATTCATAGGTTGATTCCATATTGCGTTCAATGTAGTTATTCATTTTATTTTTTGTTTGATTCATGTATTTGTGGGGCACATGGGCAAAAAAGATGGCGGTGAGAGGAAGTTGAGAGGTCACAGCTGGAGTTGTTTACCTTAAAATCTGATTGGATAAAGCTTAGGTGCATGATAGGGTGTGACCTTTTCAGTGATTGGTTGGTTCCTTTCCTTCCCCTTCCATGCCACGCAGTTTTTCCCTTTAAAAGATGCTTTCTGTGTGGTAATAAATGAGTTCTTGCTTGACTTGACTCCCCGCTTTGTCTGAATGTCTCCAGGGCTAAGGGGAGGGGGAACCAGCGAGCAAGTTCACTTCTATTTCCTCGGACCCCATCCGTCTTTCTTAGGGCGGACAAAGATCCGACATATATTGACTATTTAATTGACTAATACAGCACATAGAACATAGATTACATTGATTAAATAGGATATAGGTCTGCATATGTATTCCACTTATACCTGACACCTCGGAGTTTCACAGAAAAGGAAAACGTGTCACCATCAGTTTCTTACTTCATGATTCATTGTTTGGGCGTGCTGGCATCTGAACTCATGGCCTACAGGGACAAATTCATGAAAGGGTGTGTGTCAGCATGCCATCCTGGGGCAAATTGAGCTGATAGGCAGTTCCTAAGATCTGAGATCGAGAACAAGGGGTTGACAAAACACGTACAGATTGACATGCAGATTGTAGTACGCTAATAAATATATATTTTTATGGAGTGCCAGAGATGTCTATCCATTGTTCATTTCTATAGACTACATTCCTACAAATTCTTGGGTATTTATTATGTCTCCAGGTAATTTATGTTATCATTTTCATCTTTAATTAACTATTAAGTAAATCAGTGTCCTGAAATTATTGTGTCCTTGTGAGAAATAATATTCTTTTAATGCTTCATGTGATATTAAATAAAATCAACCAACTGGCTGAAATCACGATGTCTAATTGTATACAAGTATCATTCATGAGCATCTCATTCAACTGTGACATTGATAACATTCCATGGTTATTCCTGTGGATAGGAACGAGCCTCTTAGGATTTCCCACCATCCAGAAGTGGCATGACTGGTATTCGAAATGTAGGCCCCTGTTGCTGGGCGGTACTATGGCTTCTCCAATGGCCTGCAATTAAAAAATCATATTTAGCTCCCTAGTTTGCAATTCATGCCATTTTTTCTGCCAGGCCTGGGATTTGAACTCAAGGTCTGGGCAAATATGCAACACCATGAGGGAAGGGAATCTGACCATGCTTGAAGACAAGAAAGGCAGGCCTGTTCCCTAGGCCTGAATTCAAGCCTCAGCCTGGAAAACATACTCCTTATATCCATTTTAAAGATAAGATTTATACTTCCATACAGATATTCCATATTTTGTTGGGTGTGGTTATTCATTTTATTTCTTGTTTTATTCATTTATTTACCATTTATTTTATTGACTCTGATGACCCCTCTAACATTTATTACATTGTTTACATCTTATTTCACAGCACCCAGATTTGTCTATATGTTCTCCATCATGCCTGACACCGAGGAATTTCCCAGAAAAGGAAAACATGTGTCATACTTGGCTTCTTACTCCAAGATTAAATTTTTGGCAGTGCTGGGATATGATCTCAGGGATTAGCAAGCCCAATTCATGAATGGATGAGTGTGACCACGGCAGCCTCTAATCAATGAAGCTGTCAGGTGGTTCCCAGGTGCTGAGAACCAGTCCCAGATTTGGCCAAAACAGTGATACATGGACAGGCAGAGGGTGGTATACAAATAAATATGTATTGGTAAAGAGCACCAGAGCCATCTATCTATGATTGAAGGACACTTATTATGTTCCTACCAACTCTTAGGCATTTATTAGACCACCATTTAAGGAATATTATTCTTTCCATGAATAATAATCTATTAATTAAGATCAATCAGTGTCCTAGGATTATTGCTTCCAATTTTAGACTAGACCAAAGCATGAACTACCCTCAATTGGTATTCCTATGCATACATAAGAATGAGTCTTTTGTGGTCTCCTGCCATTGGTAGGTGTCAGGACCGGGATTTGAACCCAGGGCCAATGTTGACAGGTTGGCCTATGGATTCCCTGATAGCACACCAGCATTTAGATATGGCAGGTCAGGTTCACTTTGCAGCCATGTCATTCAGACCCAGCATGGTCACCTTGCAAATTAAAAAATGTAAAACACCCAGGCCTCTGCAGCTTGACACTTTTTATGCTATGTTACTTATTTTTCTTCTTGCAAGCCCTCTGGACCTAGGATCCCTGGATTTTCTATGGGTCCAAGGGTGTACCCCACACTAGAGCAATTGAAGCTGAGGCAGAGTTGCCACTACCTGAGCTCAAGCCCCATGTCGGCAAAATAAAGAATAATAAAAAAATGATTTAAATTAAAAAGAAACAAAGCTCCCTGGTTTGGAATTTCTACCAGTTTTCTTTCCTAGCCTGGGATTTGAACTCAGGGTCTTGGTAAATATGTAGCAATATGAGGGAAAGTGCAGAGTTGCCACAACTTGAGTTCAAACCCCATACAAATCCAAAAATAAAAATTAAGTCAATAAGCTCGGCAGGGGGAGTATTTGTGAAATGGGAGGGAAGGGATGGTAGGGGGAAAACAAAGGAGGAGGCAACAATGCTCAATAGGAAATGTACTCATTACCATGCTCATTTAACTGTAACCTGTCTGTACAACATTTTTACAACAAAAAATGAAGAAAAGTAGTGCTCAATAGAAACATTTTGGGGGTAAGAGAAAGATGTCTGAATAGATGTACAAAATGTTAAACTGCTTTTTACAAAAATGTTCAGTATGTCACTGAATAAACATAACTGCTTCCATTAAAAAAAATTGTCACTATCTTGGAACTTGAGCCAGTATTTCCATCACTGCTGGGATTTGATCTCACCATCCAGGTAACTGTTTTGCACCATGGGTGAAGACCAAGCTTACTGTCCTTGAGGAAAAGAAATTCAGGCTAGAGTTACAAGGGTCTTAATGAAGGCCCTGCAATGGAAAAAAATATTTCTATATATGGGTAATATATGACATATATTTTCATATGTATGTGTATTACATATTATGATTTTTATTATTGATTTTTGTAATTATTTTATTTTTTACTTGATTCATTTATTTATTGTATATATTGTATTTAGTATTATTACACACATAATATTTAGTACATTTTGTACATCCATTATAAATTTATACACAATAATTTAAGACATTGATTCTTTTTTCATTAATACTTTGTTGTGTTGAAACACGATACATAATTAAATGGAAGCATTTGTAACAGTCTTCACATGTTTAGAGTCTCTCCCAAGTATGAGCTTTGTGTTCTTTATCTTTGGAACCTTCAAAAAGGAATTTCTTTAGATGATTTTTACTCACAAGTCTTTTCTTGGGGATAGGCAAGTTGAGGGATAAAATTGTAAGGGTGGGGCTAGAAATGTGGCTTAGTGGTAGAGAGCTGGCTCAGGATGCATGAATGCTAGGGTTTGAATCCTCAGTGCCACATAATCAGAGTGGCTCAAGTAGCACAGCCTTAGGCTTGAGAAAAAGGAGCTCAGAAACAGTACCCAGGGCCTAAGATCAAACGTCTGGACTTTCAAAAACAATAGGCCAGATGCCTGTGGCTCACAACTGGAACCATAACTTCTCAGGAGGCTGAGATCTGAAGACCACAGTTCAAAGACAGCCTAGGCAAGGAAAACCTGTTAGGCTCTTATCTCCAATGAACCACAAAAAGACCACATCTGGTGTTGTGGGACAAGTGGTAGAGAGTTCGCCTTGAGCTGGAGGGCTCAGGGACAGTGCCCAGCCTTGAGTTTGAGACACAAAAGTGGAAAAAAGTGAGGGTTAAGCGAAGTACTTTTGTTATTTGCTAATTAGGATAATATTCTCTGGAAAATGAATGCTCATGTACACCAGAATTGGAGTCAGAGCTCAAGGTTCAAGTGTAGCCCATCTATATACATAGCCTCTCAGACTCTAGCATTATAACCTTGTGTCCTACAGGGTTCTGAAAGGTCCATTGTTGAAAGGCTTAATATGCTGCCCAAGCCCTTTGTGATAAGCAGTTGACTTGTAATGCCAATGTAATTATATTTCTGAATCTAGCAGGGCACCAGTAGCTAACGCCTGTCACCCTAGCTCAGGATGCTCAAGTCTGAGGATCACAGGGTGAAGCCAGTCAAGTTAGGAAAGTCTGAACCTCTGAATTCCACTTCTGAAAGGTCAGATGTTCAAGAGCTTCCTGTGTTTCCATTGGTGATGAGACGTTACCCGTACGCTAAAGGTTCTTAGACTTCTTGAGCTATAGAAGCAGGAAAGAAATATTATTAACCCATCCTTGGTTCAAATGAAGTTCTCAGCATCCAAGCACTAGTCCTGTTTGCAGGAAGTACTCCAATGTAACAATATTTGAATGCAGAAAACAGTTGCAAAAGCCAGGCTAGGTGAAGAGAAAAAGGCATGCAGGGTTAGGAGGCAGAATGTACACACTCAACATTCCAGGCATGGCCAGCAATGAGGGGAAACATGAAACATTTGTCAGAGTCACACAAGGGTCAGGCTTTTCTCAGCCTCTTCAAACAATGCCAGTCCATCTCCTTCCTTCATTCTCCACTTCATTAATGCAAATCCCCCATCTAAGTAGAGGCAAGGCCTTTTCTCTTCTGTCTCCAAGCACCTCAGTTAGAACTTGGCTCTGCCCTCTTGACTCTGGGGCCCTTGGCTACCTAAGAAGTTGAAAGAGACAGTCTTCCTGATCTCTGTTTGTGTGAAGGCCATGTTGGTGTCCTGGCACACTGCAGAAGGACTAATGATTGGAAAGTCTTCCTTACTTTCCTCCTGACATCCAAGTCCAGATTCATCTATCATATTTCTATCTATCTATCTATCTATCTATCTATCTATCTATCTATCTATCTATCTATCTATCTATCTATCTATCTATCTATCTATCTATCTATCTATCTATCTATCTATCTATCTATCTTTCTATCTATCTATCTATCTATCTATCTATCTATCTATCTATCTATCTATCTATCTATCTATCTATCTATCTATCTATCTATCTATCTATCTATCTATCTATCTATCTATCTATCTATCTATCTATCTATCTATCTATCTATCTAATCTATCTACTTACCTACCTACCTACCTACCTACCTAAGTAGCTATTTCTTTGCCAGTTGTTGGGTTGAATGCAAGGCCTGGCACTGTCTCTAGCACACTACCACTTGAGCCACAACACCAATTCTGGTTTTTTTCTTGAATGTGCTACTAAGGAATTGAACCCAGGGCTTCTTGCATGCTAGGCAAGCATTCTCCCACTAATCCACATTCCCAGCCCCTTCATCTTTTTCTTAATGTTAGTTTTTACATAAGTATGCTACCATTTTACGTCTCCAAGTTTAATTTTCAGAATACCGGTTACTTTTAAGAAAACTGATCTTCTCTTCCCCTGCCTGGTTTGTGATTCTTCCTGCGTAGGCCTCAAAATAAAATGTAAATAAAGGTTGTTGAGGGTGACCTGCTTTAAGTGGATGGCTGCACAAATTGTTGGGTATGTCTGTTTGTTGCCAATGCTGGACCTTGAACTCAGGATCTGGGCACAGTCCGTGAGCTGTTACTACTTAAGGATAGACCTCTAACACCGGAGCCATATGGCTATACTTCTGGCTTTGTTGGTCCTGAAGTTGGACAGGGCTCTCAAGGACTTTCCTCCCTAGGGTGACTTCAACCATGATCCTCCTATCACAGCCTTTTAAGTATCAAAGAGGATTGCTGAGAGCCACTGCTGCCTGCCTAATCATTGGTCTTGCTGATGTTCTTGGACAGACAAGTGAGTTCCCAATCCTCGGTTTGAAGTGGTGGGAGCTGAAGCCCACAGTTCGAATCCTGGTCCTGGCACCTCCAAATGGAATTTGATGTATGTCTTGATTGAATGGGCAGTTCATGAATGATTCTAGGATAAAATTATCCACAATTATATTATAGTACACTGATGGATTTTAATTAAAACTTTATGAAGCAATTAAACAATCACATTCACTAACTTGAGACATAATACCTAAGAATTGGGCATCACATAATAAAGAGATGCCATTTTTTCTGCCAGGATATTTTTTAGTTAATTGTTGTATTGCGTTTTCTGAATGTAGTTTGGTATATGAAAGTAGGATATATTAAAGCTGACCAGAAAATCAATTATTCAGTTTTTATCAGAAATGTTTATAGCGAAATTTAGAGATAAATCCAAACTATATATATTTGAAGACAATGCTTGGTTAGTTCTCTTCTCAAATTCCCCATTCCCTTCATGAGAATAATACACATTGTAAGGTAATGCTTAGAATGTTTTGGTGAAGCAGGTTGACTTTATACCAGTGAGTTACTCTATCTGCATTTGTTTACTTTATATCCAGAAAAGCTAAACTCTTACTTTATCATTTTCCTTAGGCTTTATACTCAGATTTAATCTCTGATGGGTGACAAATAAAGATATAAACATTTTTTAACAGTGGCCAGATTTAGGCTGAGGAGTCTCGGTACAATGATACTCATGCAGATAGGCCTTATAAGTCATGGGACCCTGATATCAAAATGATAACCAATGCTTACTGGTGTCAAGCTTATGAGATTTTGTGTATTATATAGTGGTTATTTGAATGTTTTTGAATCAACATAATTTCATGGGTTAGGAACTGAAGTGAGACATTTTACTCAGAACAAAATTTAAGGAGGCATCCAAAATTAGTTACCAAGATATACATCGTGTAACACAATGTTTTGAAAATGCAAACTAAAGGAAATAATTTATGAAAAACATCAACATATACAATAAATACAGAATCACTATGACAGATTTTTCTTTTACCCCAGTTGCAATACGGCTTACATGATGACTTTTCTGGTGATAAGTTTAGTTAGGTCTTGATATTTAGTTAGAGAATTTATGTTCTTTCATATATTCATTTGTCAGATCAAAGAGGAAATGAATTCCATGCCAGAGTCAACATCCATAATAATGTTACAGATGTATCCTGCTACTTTGCCAAAGTTTCAAATCCGCTCGAAAAACTTGGTTCCTTTTTTGGATCTAAATAAATAGGTATACAATTTTGTCAGTACTAGAAATATTTTGAACACCATTTGTTAAACTATTATTTTCCAGAAACTCCTCTCTTTTCATGAGATTTTTAATTTCATTTATGTCATGTGTTGATGTTTTCCCTTACATAAGCCACATTCAGTCTTCTACAAAGTGTAATTTGGAGTAGTTTAAAATTATGGACACTCATGTACATTGCTCAGATTCTATTATTTGCATATTTTTTCTTGTTATACCAGTAGGCATTAGTTCTCAGAATGGATGCTATTGGACTTATTCATTACATTTCTGAATTTTTTACATACGTTATGATTCTGTTATTTTATTGTGTTAAATATGTGCAGATCTCACTCCGCATACAGTCACATTTGTTTTAAACAATTTGATCCATTCAAAGGAATTACTATATTAGGTTCATCTAGAAGAGTTTAATTACAAATTAACACAACTGCATTTATGAGACACAGTTATTTTTACGGCTCTACTCCAAGTTAATACGTATTTGAGGTTTTGTGCTTAAAAAAATGCGCAAAACATGTTTTGGTCCCTGGGGGAGTTCTACTTTGTTGGTTGTTTTTCCAGTTGTAGTGACTTCAACATATGTGCGCATTTTATTTCAATTGTTTTATGTCAATGATTTGTTTCATATAACAGAAATTGCAAAAAGAATCAGTGATTTAGAACTTTTCCAAAAAGAATTTTAAGAGAGACTCTTGAAATTGTGTGACATCTTGGAATGGGCAGGTCTTCATAATGGAGGTAGTAGCAGAATAACAGACATTGTTTGATGTGATTTTAATTCTTCCTCCTCTTGCCTCACTATTTCCAATGGTATTATATTACTTCAAAGTCTTTAGTGGAAAGAAAGTATTTTCATCTGTTTAAACCCAGAATTTTTGGTTTAATTGGGACACATTACACATTAATATATCATTTTAACTCAAAAATCTTTCCTTCATTTAAAATCACAGATGTGAATTTATAACGCTAAAGTAGCAACTACTAATTTATACGAAATGGTCCATATTATTTTCACTTCACATTATATGTAATATAGAGTGTAATAATAATAATGAGTAATAGAGTATGTAACAATTGACTTTGAGGAAAGTAAATTACTGTGGATTTTTGTGAGATACTGAGTAATAATAAAACTTATATTTGAATCTATTAAAAATTCCAAGTTACATCTAAAAATAACTTATAGTTATAAACTAATGCTGAAAATATAATACTGTTTATTAGAAAAAGCCAGAAGTTTTCATAAGTTTGCTTTTTAAAAATTGTCTTGAATCTGGGCTTTGGTGGCTCATGCCTGTAATCCTAACTTCCCAAAAGTCTGAGATGTGAGGATAGTGGTTCAAAGCCAGACTAGGCAGAAAAGTCTGTGAAACTTTTATCTCCAATATATCTCTTGAAAACTAGAAACAGCACGGTGGCTCAAATGGTACAGTGCTATCTGTGAGCTGAAGAGCTGAGGGACAGTGCCCAGGCCCAGCATTCAAACCCCAGGACAGACATAAAAATTGGCATGGATTTTTACTTTGTTATTTCATGATTTTTTAATGTAAACATACAAAGGGTTTTAAAATTACATGAAGAAAGTAATGAGTATATTTCTTTTTTTCATTTTATTTTATTTTATTTTTGTGAACATAATGTACAGAGGGGTTACAATTACATGGGCAGGATAATGTGTATATTTCTTATCAAGCATTGCAGCCTCCTCCTTTGTTTATCCTTCACATCCCTTCCCAGCCTACCCCCCCCACCTAATCTTCCCCCCTCCTCCCCCTCACCAACGTTGTAAAGCTCATTTTCGACATGACAACTTGTACTTCTCATTGTTGCAACAGGTCCACCTGAATCCTTAAACGACTTGTTTGTCCCCATCTCCTCCACAAGTTATACTGACATCAAATATTGTGAAGGCAGGGGTTATACTGTGGGGTAGGGACATACAAAGCAACAAAGAAATAATCTTATAAATGCGTTAGAAACAAATGCATGAAAGAAAAAAAAACATTAAAATACATATCTATGGGTTCCTTTTCCTAACATCACTTTATCTGACCTTTTCTGCTTGACTCATACATATACTAGATATTGCAAATAAGGAGAAACCATGGGACCTATGTTTCTTTGGGCCTGGCTTACTTAATTTAATAGGATTTTTTCCAATTTTTTTTCCATTTCCTAACAAATGGGGCAATGTCATTCTTTCTGATGGAGGCATAGAATTCCATTGTGTATATATACCACATTTTCTTGATCCATTCATCTACTGAGGGGCATCTAGGTTGGTTCCATATCTTAGCTATGGGAAATAATGCTGTAATAAACATAGTTGTAATGGTAGCTTTAGTGTGCTCTTGTTTGATCAAGCATTATTGCCTCCTCCCTTGTTTCCCCTTTCCATCCCATCCCATCTCCCTTTATGCCCCCCGCAAACCACACCCCCCTGCCAAATTTGTAAATTTCAATTTTCCACATATAATATTGTACATGTCATTGTTGCAATGGGTCCACCTGTATCCCAAGTTGATGTTCTGTTCCCCTCCTCAAATTATACCAACATCAAATACAGTGAAAATAGAGGTTAAACCATGGGGGAGGGACAGACAAAGCAACAAAGAAATCATCTTTTAAATATGCTAGAAACAATAGCAAGAAAGGAAAACCATTTGAGTCCTTAGCTTGGTGTTCATTTCACATAACATCAACTTGTCTGACAGTTTGTGTTTATCTCCGACATATACTAGTTATTGCAAATAAAGCAAACCTTGGAACCTATGTTTCTTTGGGCATGGATTACTTCACTTAATATAATTTTTTCCATGGCTTTCCATTTCCTAACAAACGGTTCAATGCCATTTTTTCTGATGAAGGCATAGAATTCCTTTGTGTATATATATACCATATTTTATTGATCCATTCATCTATTGAGGGGCATCTGGGTTGGTTCCATATCTGAGCTATGTTAAATAATGCTGCAATAAACATATTTATGCTGGTAGATTTAGTATGGTCCTTTTTGTGATCATTTGTATAAAAGCTCAAAAGTGGGATTGCTATGTCATAGGGGAACTCTATGTGGAGGAACTCTTTTGAGGAAGCTCCACACTACTTTCCAACGTGGTTATACAAGATTACAGTCCCACCAACATCCCATCCAGCTTCTGTTATATTACATTATAGCCATTCTAACTGGGGTAAGGTGGTATTTCAGTGTAGTTTAGATTTGCATTTCTTTTATTGCTAGGGAGGTTGAGCATTTTTTCATGTGTCTATTGGCCATCCTTCTTTGCTATTCAGAGAGGTTTCTTTTTAGTCTTTAGCCCACTTATTTATTGGGCAGTTGTTTCTTTGAGGATTTGTTGTTGGGGGATTTAATTTTTTTGAGTTTCAGGTATATTTTAGATAGGAGACCCATGTCTGTTGTATGGATAGTGAAGATCTTCTTCCAATCCATGGGCTTACTATTGATCTTGCTAGTTTTGTCCTTTGCCATGCAGAAGCTCTGCAATTTCATACAATTACATTTGTCCAACCTTTCTTTGATTTGTTGTGTTTCTGGTATCTATTAAGAAAATTTTGGCCTGTGCCAAGGAGACATAGGTTACCTCCTAGTTTGTCCTGCAGTGTTTTCATGGTGTCTGCTTTGACTCCGAGGTCTTTCATTCATTTGGAGTTGATTCTTGTGCAGTGTGATATATATATATATGGATCTAGCTTTAGTTTTCTACAAGTGATTAACCAATTTTGTCAGCACCATATACTGAAGAGGCTGTCTTTCTTCCATTCTATTATTTTAGCTCCCTTATCGAAGATTAGGTGGCTATAGGTCTGTTGGGTCATTTCTGGCTTTTCAATTCTATTCCATTATTCCTGAGGTCTGTTCTTGTGCCAATACCTAGCTCTTTTGATTACTATGGCTTTGTAGTAGAGTTTGAAATTTGGTATTGATATTCCTGCAGCACTGTTCTTTTTGTTAAGGATCATTTTTGCTATCCGGGGTCTTTTATTGTTCCATATGAATTTTTAGATTGCCTCTTCTATTTTCTTGAGGAATGTGTTTGTAATATTGATAAGTATTGCATTGAATTTTTAGATAGCCTAGGGAAGTATTGTCATTTTCACGATGTTGATTCTTCCAATCCACAAGCATGGGAAGTTTTTCCACTTTGTAAGTTCCATTTTGATTTCCTTTTTCAGGCTTTTAAAGTTTTCATCATAAAGATCCTTCACTTCTTTGATTAATTCCTATGTATTTTATTTTTTTGTGGGGCAATAATGAATGGAGTTGCTTTCCTGATTTCAGCCATGCTTTTCTCATTGTTGGCATACAGAAAAGCCATTCATTTTTGAGAGTTAATTTTTCCCCTGCTACTTTGCCAACCTTTTGAATCAGCATGAATAATTTGAGAGTTGAGTCGGTGGGATTATTTAAACACAACATCATGTCATCTGCAAATAGGGAGAGTTTTATATCATCTTTCCCTATTTGGATTCCTTTTATGTTTGCATCCTGTCTTATTGCTGTAACTAGGCATTCTAATAGTAAATTGAAGGGAAGTGAAGAGATTGGACATCCTTGTCTTGTTCCTGAGTTAAGAGGAAATGGCATTATTTTTCCACCATTAAGTATAATGATGTCTGTAGGTTTGTCATATACAGGCTTTATTGTGTTGAGGAATGTTCCCTGGATTCATAGATTTTCCAGAGCCTTCATCATAAAGGGGTGTTGGATGTTGTCAAAGGCTTTTTCTGCATCTATTGAGATAACCATGTTCTTATCCTTGCTCTTGTTGATGTGACGAATTATATTAATTTATTTGCAAATATTGAACCAGATTTACATCCCGGAAATAAATCCTATATGATTTTTTGGAGGAATTGTCAAAGGGGATTGGCCAAAAATTGTTGAGAAGTTTTTCATCAATGTTCATCAAAGAAATGGGTCTATAATTCTTTCTTTGTTGAGTCCCCGCTTGTTTTGGGGATGAAGGTTATGATGGCTTCATAGAATGAATTTGGTAGAGTTGGAGGAGTATAGGTGTGAGCTCTGCTTTGAAGGCCTTGTAAAGTTCTGCTGTAAATCCATCTGGTCCTAGGCTTTTCTGAGATGGGAGGTCTCTTATTGCTGTTACTATTGCTATGCTTGATACGGGCATGTTAAGTTGATTTAACTCATCTTGGTTGAGTTTTGGCACGGAAACTCAATGGCATGGAAATGGCTAGGAAAAGGTCCATTTCTGCCAGGTTCTTAAACTTATTAGCATAAATGTTTGAGAAGCATTCCCTTATAATGTTCTGAATCTTGGTTGCTTCTCATTCCCATTCTCATCTCTGAGTTTGTTTATTTGTTATGTTCTCTTCTTTTTGAAACTATTTGCTAAGAGTATGTCAATTTTTTATTTTTTTCAAAGAAACAAATCTTTGTTTTGTTGATTCTTTTGATGGTAATTTTGGGTTCTAATTCATTTAATTCTGATGTAATTTTAATTATTTCTTTCCATCTACTTGTTTGGGGTTTGTCTTATTAAATTATTGGTTTCAAATCTCTCTAATTTGTTGTTGTAGGACCTCAGAGCTATAAAATTGCCTCTGACTACTGCCTTTACTGTGTCCCAGAGAAGCTAGTAATTTGTGTGTTCATTATTTTTGAATATCATGAACATTTGCATTTCCTTTCTAATCTCTTCCATGACCCACTGGTGATTCAACAGTTGTTCTGCCTCCATGTTGTACAAGACTTTCTTTGTTGGCTGTCGGTGTTGAGTTCTATTTTATTCCCTTGGATGCTGTTTCTTGGCTCTTACTGTGCTCTTGATGGTTTTCTATGTGTAGGATAACTTTAATGTCTTTTATAGGGCTGGATTGGTGGAGATATACTGTTTTGATTTTTCTTTGCTATGGACAGTTTTTATTTAACCTTTAGGTATGAAGCAGAGTTTAGCTGGGTTCGGTATTCTTGATTGATAATTTTTTGTCTTTACTGCATGGCATCTCCCATTCCAGGCTCTTCTTGCTTTAATAGTCTCTGCTAAAATTCTGGGGTGATTCTAATTGGTTTGTGTTTATAGGTGATTTTTCTTTTCTCCTTTAGAAATTTAAGGATCCTTTCCTTGGTCTGAATTGATCTTGTGCAGATTATAATGTGACTGGCAGGATATCCTGCTCTGGTCTGGTCGATGTGGGGTTCTATAAGCTTCTTATATCTGAATAGCCTACCTTTTTGCATGTTTGGGAAGTTATCTGCTAGGATTCTGTTAAATAAATTTCCTAGACCATTAACTTCTTTCTCTAGGTGCTCCTCTACACCCATTATCCTCAGATAATGTTTTCTGATGGTGTCTTCCAAGTGTTGAATAGATCTATCATAATTCTTGGATGTGTCTTGGATATTTGTATGTTCTTTCTCTATAATATCTAGGCTGTCTGAAATCCCCGAGATTCAATCTTCTGCATGGCCAAACTTACTGTCAAGACTTTCTACTTTGTTTTTTCTTTCTCTTCCTTCTAATTGGTCAGCTCGCATGGCTTCAAATTCTTTGTTGGAGCTTTGTTTTAGATTTTGTATGAACTTTACTTCCTTAATTTGATATTCAGTGTTTATTCTCAAATCACTTAGTTGACTGGTCATGGTTTCCCTAGACACCCATTCTTTCTTTCGGGATCCATTCAGCATTCCATTTGTGGTCTACCTGAATTGTTTCAGCTGTCTATATATGGAATAGATGAATGTGTCTATTGATCTTTGTCTATTCTCATCCTGCTCTCTCAATCCTTATATTACTCTTTGATTATTTTTGTCACTTTCACGCAATTCCTGTAATTCTCTAGACTGTACTCAGCCTGCTCACACATGTCCTGTATTTCTCTTTTACTCTTCTCAACATGCTTATGCAATTCCTGCATTAAACTTTACGTAGCTTCCTAAATTAAATCCCCCAACAACAAATCCTCAAAGAAACAATTGCCCTATAAATAAGTGGGCTAATGACTTAAAGAGAAACTTCTCTGAAGAAGAAAGAAGGATGGCCAATAGACACATGAAGAAATACTCAACATCCCTAGCCATAAAAGAAATGCAAATCAAAACAACATTGAGATACCACCTCACCCCAGGTAGAATGGCAAAAATCAAGAACTCTAATAACAACAGATGCTGGAGGGAATGTGGACAGAAGGGAACCTTACTGCATTGTTGGTGGGAATGTAAACTTGTTCAACCATTTTGGAAAGTAGTATGGAGGTTCCTCAAAAGACTTCACCTAGAGCTCCCATATGACCCAGCAATCCCACTTTGGGGCATTTACCCAAATGTTTACAAACAAGACCACACTAAAGCTACCAGCACAACTATGTTTATTGCAGCATTATTCACCATAGCTAAGATCTGGAACCAACCCAGATGCCCCTCAGTAGACGAATGGATCAAGAAAATGTGTTATATATACACAATGTAATTCTGTGCCTCCATCAGAAAGAATGGCATTGCCCCATTTGTCAGGAAATGGAAAGACTTGGAAAAAATTATATTAAGTGAAAAAAGGCAAGCCCAAAGTAACATAGGTCCCATGATTTCCCTTATTTGCAATATCTAGTATATGTATGAGTCAAGCATTAAAGGTCAGATACAGTGATGTTAGGAAAATGAACCCTAAGGTATGTATTTTAAATGTTTTCTTTCTTTCATGCATTTGTTTCTAACACAATTAGAAGATTATTTCTTTGTTGCTTTCTATGTCCCTCCCCCACACAATAACCCCTGCTTTCACTCTATTTGATGTCTGTATAATTTGTCAAGGGGAAGGGGAAAAAATCATTTAAATAAGGATACAGGTGGACCTGTTGCAACAATGAGAAGTACAAGTTGTCATGTCGAAAACAAACTTTACAACTTAGGGGAGGCAGGATTGGGTGCAGGGAGGGGAGGATGGGAAGGGATGGGAAGGGTAAACAAAGGAGGAGGCTACAATGCTTGATTAGAAATGTACTCACTGTCTTGCCCATGTAATTGTAACCCCACTGTACAGTATTTTCACAAAAAAAATATTAAAAGCCTAAAAAAAAAATCTTTATGTAGCTTCCTAATGCTCAGAAGATTTCTGTATTAATTTTTGGTTAGACTCCTCTCACTCCTTAGCATGCTCACAATGAGTCCTTTGCAAGTTTTCAATCATTTTATTCACCATGTTTACCAGTAGTGTTTGCACACCTTTTTGGGAACTCCTCTGGATTATTCATTAACTATTCTGTCACCTGATTATCATGAGTGGGAGGTCAGATACCTGGACTTGCCTTTTTCTTGTGCTTTTCAGCTTTTTCTGCCCATTTGGTATGAAAGAAACACCAGTTTTGTACTAGAACACTATTTTAAGGCAAGCATTCAACCAGAGTCCTGTAGTTGCATAATCAAAATGGCTGCAGATACAATCTAGTTCAACAGATACAATCTATTCAACATCAAATAACTATGTATTAATGGGCTACAAACAGCAAAAAGGATTTGGCAAACCAGAAATTATTAGCTTTAGGAAGAAATGTAGGGACAAATAGGACAAGAGGGATGTGGAGAGGTAAAAGGAGAGTAAATTTAACCCAGTCTTAATCTCAGAGAGTGAAATGGATTGGACAGAATGATAGGAGAGAAATTAAAAAATAAATAAGTAAATTGGAAAAACAAAAATCAAATTTAAGTAGTGAAACACTTAAATATTATGTAAGTTTAAATAAATGATATCGAGAGAAGAACAGGTTAGGATGAGAGGAGAGAAGGGATAGAAAGGAAACATGAAAATTAAAAAAAATTAAATTAGTTATTTGATAATTATGTAGGTATAAAGAGATAATACTGCTCTTAAAGAAGTTAAGCCTAAGAAGTTGTGAATTGAGTAATAAATTTCTGGATTAAGTATGTATACAATGTGTGATAAGGTCTAATAATTGATGACAGTTATATGTCTGGGGATGAGCAAAACAGTAATTAAGTCATGCAAAAAAAAAAGAAAGAGAAAAAATGAAAACAATAAAAAGGACCAAAAGGTCAAAAGAGATTAAACACACACACACATACACACACACATACACCAAAAATAAAAATTATGAGAAAAAAAATCAACAGAAAAATAAAAATTATGAGAAAAAAAGATCAACAGAAAACACTTTAAAAATAAAAGCTTAAGAAAATTTCAAAAAAGAGTTCCTTGATTTTATGTTTTGTGTGTGTGTGTGGAGGGGGTGAATGGGAAGACTTGTATCTCCCCTGTGTCCATAACCAGTTTCTTGGTGGAGTCTCTGATCTGCTTGTGTTGTTTGGTTTTCCTATGGCTTGATTGGTTTCTTGTCTGTTTGGGCAGACAGAAACTGCTCTGTGTTAGGCATGATTTTGTGATCCTCTTCCCAGGCTCGTTCAGTGGGAGGGAGATCTGTTTTGACTATCACAAAAGAGAGAGATGACTGTTTCCTCTAGTATGGAAATGCTGTGATGAGGCTAGGTTCTGGGTAGGGTTGAGGCCTTTCAGCAAATAGTAGCTTTTCCCTGAGGAGCTAGCTCCTAAGACACACACAGAGCCCAGGTTGGATCCTTTTTGGGGTTTATGTTTGCTGAATTTCAATTGTTTGTCTAGGCCACTGTAGGGAGTGGCAGCCTCTGGCTGACATCATAAACCTATTGTGACATATTGTGTCATCATAAACCTATTGTGACCTCATCACCAACTAATTATACCATCAAAATATTATTATAACTTGATACTGTGATGTCATATTGCCATTGTAATATCACTGTCCCATTGGGTTTTTCAAACCTATTATGACTTTATAACATTTTACAAAACTTGTGGCCTTTGAGACTATTAACTTGTGAACTTGTATACTTATGATGCATAAAACACAAGACAATCCAATGAGGCACATTGAAAACTTTATTTACACTAGGGCCTGCATTTACCTTGTCCTGGGCTGTACACTCTGTGACAGGCCAGCCCAACCACCAAATCTCAGGCGTCCAATGGGCATCCCTGCACATAATTAATTGGTTTGCAAACCACCAACCCCCCAAATTATCATTGCCATGCTCCAAACTTCATGAGGTAAGCCTTTTTCCTTTTCTCTTTCCCCCTCCTTCTTTATAGATCTTTCCTTCATTTCCCTTTTTTCCTTCCATCACTCCCTTCTTCTCTTTAGGCCTCTCCACTATCCATAGGCCTCCACTTCTCTGGCCTGGTAGCCCATCGGCATCCTTCCCCTCCTGCTCTCCCTCAAATTCCTCTTCTCCCACGACTTTTCCCTCCTGATATCTCACCACTTCCTTCCTTCCAGGTCTTCCCTTGATTTTCTTCAATTCCATTGCTCTGACCATGCAGCCTATATATAGGTTGAACCCCTACCTCACTCAAGTGATTCTCCTGCCTGACAGTATTGAACCATCGCTTCACAAACTGCTTGTTCCCGAATCACTTCTTCACAGCTCATCATGTGAGGATGACATCCTACCCCCTCCAACAGCATGCCCTGCCCACTTGGGTGGCATGTCCCATGCACTCCAGTGGGCTAGGTCATGGGGCCACATTGATTAGTGGGCCCTGCTCATTATTAGGAACATGCTGTTTTATACATCAACCACTGGTTTTCATGTCCAATCAATTCCTTGATTCCTTCTTACCAAATCATAAAGATTCCCTTCTCTCCTCCCAATGAACAGGCTTTCAATGTAAATTTAATAGAAAATAAGTAAGTTATAGAAACACGCTAGTTAGCACTAATTAACAATTAGTAAGTCTTATTCTTAAGGGATTCTCTGTCTCTGAACAGTCCATCTTGCAGCCTTCTCTTTATATTGGTCCACTACCTATTCCACTTGAGACTGATGGATCCAATGCTGTTTTCCTGCTAATTTAATAGCTGACAGTGAAGATAGCACCACAAAGTAAGATCCTTGCCACTTCTGTTCCAATTTAGGACCAAGACGCATTTTCACCCACACCAGCGGTCCAGGCAAGAAAGATTGGGTGGAGTTTCTTTTTTTTTCTTTTTTCAACTCCATTTCTTAGTTTATTTCACTTACCTGGATTCTAGTTTTTGAATTTATTTTTGAAGTGAGACTTGCTATAGAATAAACTAAATTACTCTCCCCAAAGAAATTTTCCTTCCAACTGGATTTAATTTCTTAATTGATATTTGAAATTTTTATTTTCATCCTGTTTATTTTTAAACACATTTTATTATTATTATCTCTAAGTAGTTGTACAAAGAAGTTTCCATTCTACAAAACAGTACACGAATACAAGGTGTCTGACAACATTGTCACACATCCCTCGTAACCCTTCTCGCACCGTTTTTGTAAAAATTGAGATAGGTGATTACATATACTTTGCTTTATTTTGGAATTGTGATAATTAGTTAAAGTCACAAACACATTTTAACTTTGACAAGGCAAATTATTGTTATCATGGTCTAAAGTTTGTTCATTCTATGAGCTTTGACAATCCATATTATTTTTCTCACCTCAGGTGATGTTTATACTTTTTCCTTTTGCTTAATGTAGGCTATTCCCTCTTTCTCTGTTTCCCTCTCATTCCTCCTTTCCCATCACTGTGTTTGGGTTGCTTAGTTATTTTTCTTCTATGTCCAGTGCAGCTCATGGGCCCCTTTGTTGTATGTTGTTCCATTTCCCACTTATTGTGTTCCTCCTCCTGGCTTCCCTCCATTGCATGCATATTTCTACCATCTACATGGTCAAGAACATGGAGTCATTAATGGTGATACAACAAAATGAGTGGCTGTCCTTTGTTTCTCGAGTCCTGTTTACTTTGTCATACCTTCTTGCATTTTGGCTTTAGCATCCACATATCAGGTAGACCCTGTGCCGTTTGTGTTGTTGTTATTGGCTTACCTCACTCAAATAATTTGGTCTAGTTCTATCCATTTCCCTGCACATACCATCATTTTGTGCTTCCTAATGACTTCATGGTATTCCATTGTATATAGGTTCCACATTTTTTGGATCCACTAATCAGTTGTGGCTTATCTGGGTTTTTTCCAAATCTTGGCTATTGTAAACAGTGCTGCAGCAATCATAGAGGTGTGTATGTCTATGTACACTGGATCCTGTTGTTCAGAGTAGATGCTTAGGAGTGGTATGGCCAGTTCATAGGACAGGTCAATATTTAGGTTTTGTAAGTACCTCCAGACTGCTTTCCAAAGTGGTGTTATTAGTATACATTCCCACTAGCAATGTAGTAATGTTTCTTTCTTTGTATTTCTTCCAGCATTTGTCATTGGCTGAATTTAGGATGTGGGCCATTCTGATTGGGGTAAGGTGGTATCTCAGAGTTGTTTTTATTTGCATTTCCCTTACAGCCAGGGATGATGAACATTTCCTCATGTATTTCTTTGCCGTTTTTATCTCTTCTTCTAAGAAGTCTCTCTTTAGCTCTCTTGGCCATTTCAAGATTGGTTTGTTAGGTTTGTGAAGGGTTAGTTTCTTGAGTTCACCATATGTAATGGATATTAGACCCTTGTCTGATATATTGCTGGTAAATAGTTTTTCCCATTTCTTCCCATTTCCTGGTAATCTCTATGATTCCTTTTTTTAGGCTTTTATAGTTTTCATGAAATAGACCCTTTACATCTTTGGTTAGGTTAATTCCTAGATACTTTTTTTTTGAGGTTATTGTGAATGGAGTTGTTTCCTTGATTTCCCTTTCTACTTGTACATTGTTGACATACAGAAAGGCGACGGATTTTTGTGGGTTAATTTTGTATCCTGCTACTTTGTCAAATTGGTTTATAAGCTCTAAGAGTTTGGGGATGGAGCTTTAGGGAATCGTTATTTTATAAAATATTGCCATCTACAAAAAGAGATAGTTGACCTTCTTTCTGTCCTATGTGGATCACTTTAATGTCTTTTTCTTGCCTTATTGCTCTGGCTAAGAATTCCAGAACTATATTGAAGAGGAGTGGAGAGAGTGGGCATCCTTGTCTTGTTCTTGTTTTTAGGGGAATTGGTAGTAGTTTTTCCCAATTAAGTATAATATTGGTCTTTGATCTGCCATGTAAGGCTTTTATTATCTTATGAAATGTTCCTTCTATTCATATTTTTTAGAGCTTTAACATTGGTTCTTGTCCTTGGATCTGTTGATGTGATGGATTACATTTATTGACTTACATATGTTAAACCATCCCTGCATCTCTGGGATGAAGCCTACTTGGTCATAATGTATGATTTTTTTATATATTTCTGGATTCTGTTGGCTACAATTTTATTGAGCAACTGTCTTAATCAAAGAGATTGGTATGTAGTTATTTTGTTGGGTCTTTGCCTGGTTTGGGGATGAATGTGTTATTGGCTTCTTAGAATGAGTTTGGGATTACTCCCTCTCTTTCTATTTCTCTGAAGAGCTTGAGGGTAGTGGGTATTAGTTCCTCTTTAAAGGCCTTTTACAATTCTGTGGTGAATCCATCAGATACTGGGCTTTTCTTGTTGGAAGGTTTCTGATTATTTCTACTATCTCATTGTATGTTATAGAAATGTTTAATTGATTTATTTCTTCTTAGTTCTGTTTAGGCAATTTGTATTTCTTTGTTTATCAGGCAGGACAATAATTTAATTTATTGACTGCTGCCCACATCATGCATGGTGGAGACACATGGCTGAAAAAGAAGGGGGGCGACCCACCTCTGGGCCCAGACTTATCTAAGCCAGGGACAGGAACAGATGTGGCCAGGTGGGGAAAAGGTGTGGCCACACTGGATCTGAATGTGACTTCATGGTCTGGGACCCTCCTAAGGTCAGATGGGACTCTGGTGACCAGAAGTGGCCCAGGATGTGACCTAGCAGGAGGGGAAGGTTACTGCTTCTAGGTCTGCCAGTTACCTATGTAACAGATATTGGGTGGAAACTTAGCCAAGAAGTGGGGAGGTGTCACTGTTCAAACCTTACATTCCAGCCTTTTGATAATTATGAAAAAGGTCGAAGATTCTCTCCAACTACTTCCTCTTTGCAAGGGGTGTCAACAGTAGGTGTAAAAGGCTGAGCTGTGATCCCCTCTGGGAGAAGGCAGCAGGCAACAGCTGTCACTTGGTCAATGAGGCCTTAGATGAAGTCTGGAGGAGGCAAGTCTCTTGGACGAAGTATGCCAATGTCTCATGAGGCATTGAGGGACTGAAAAAAATATGAGAGAGAAAATAAATGGCAAGAGGAAAGACTTGGGGCTGGAAATGTTGGTAGAAATGTCCCTAGCTACTTCTGACAATCGGCGACTAGGTAGAGAAGAAGTCAAGTGACAAAGGCAAGAAGATAAATTCCTGTCCATTTGAAAATTAGAGAGATGTGGACATTAGATGGGCAGTCTTCTTTCTTCTCTTGTCCTCCTGGCTCTGGTTTGTCTTGACAGGGGAGGCACAAAATGGCTGATGTGATATCATCTCCTCTTACTCCTTTTCATGTTCACTTGTTCCCCAGACTGGCTGAGTCTAAGTGCTCATTGCTGGGATGGTTTGTTCCAGTTGGTATTCAAGGAGGTTTGAACTCAAGGCCTGGGCACTGTCCCTGAGCACTTCTACTGAAGTCTAGCACTCTACCATTTTGAGTTATAGAAACACTTGCAGTGTTTTCTGGTTAGAGATGAGAGGCTCGAGCCATGCTTCCAGACTGGCTCTTTGCAGGTTAGTTGCGAGATTGATTCTTAGGGATTTTTCAGCCCAGGCTGGCTTTGAGTAGCAATCTTTGCCACAAAAGGCCTTTGTTATTTCCCATTATAGCAACAAGGAGATCAAATAGAATAAGTAGAGCTTACCTGGTCCTTATCAAGAACTGACCAACAAATATTCTGCAATGACAAAATTGTTAGATGGGAGAATCTTAGCACACATATACTAATATGTTTGCTTTGCATGCATGAGGCCCTGGGTTCTATTCCTCAGGACCACATAAGCAAAAAGAAAACAGCCAGAAATGGCCCTGTGGCTCAAGTGGTAGAGCACTAGCCTTGAGCTCAAGAGTTGAGGGAAAGCGCTTAGGCCCAGAGTTCAGGCCCCACAACCGGACCCCCCCCCCAAAAAAAAAGAGTCATGTAGTCAGTTCTAAATTACACAACACAAAACCAAAAAGGCAAAACTCAAAACCTAAAATTTTTTGACAACAATGTTTAGACATCTTTGCTAACATAGCACATCAGATGGTTGGGCCTCAGTTACCAGAGTCTGTGAAAAGAGCAACTTGTTAGCAGGACACATTTGAATATTTGGATGGAGGAGAATTAAGCTTGGTGGAAGGGTCAGGATTGGAGGGGGCCAAACGCTTAACCCACCATTTGGCCAAGATGATGAACTCAAGATGGCAAATTTCTTAAACAATGCAAAGAAAGCCTGAACAAAAAATCAAGCCTAGTTTGGCTAGCCTTTTAGAGGGAATCTAGAGGGGATTCCTTGAACCTAGCCTATGTCACACTCTTCAGGGCCCAATACAAATAATTGTAGAAAAGAAAGGGAGAGATATAGAAAGTTGGACATGAATAGCAGAGAGCAAAGAGAGCCTGATTGTAAGCAGACTTCTGACCATTGCAGAGGCAAAAATTGTCTAAATCAGACAACAACATAAAAATATTAGGTGCTCTCCTACCCAAGGAGCACAAGAGGCATTTCAGAGGGGTTTCACAGCTCAGGCATGACTTGCAGCACCCCATTAAATGTGTAGGATAGATAGTCTGGTGAGTGAAGGAGAGATGACGAGGCAGAAGCAGTGTCGCGACTTCTCCCATAGCCCACTAGAGATTAATGGCCATGCCCCCCAAACCAAGTATCCTCGGCTTCGGAAGTGACCAGCCTTTTGGTTAAAGGCCATAGGAGCTCTCTGGTGTGGTGCCACATCTGAACAGAGATTGAGCAACATAGAGCAATAGAGAGTAGTTTCACTCACCAGAGTAGAGAAGTGGTGTGGACATGGATGTGAAGGCCAGCAATGGTATTGGTGAAAAGTCTCGCGTGGTGTCTCAAGACAGTTTGGTTCACAGAAAAGGGGTGGTTAGGAAATTCTAACATTTCCAAATCAAAAACCGTATCCACGTCATGGCCCCATATGTAAGATATATTAAAAAGCTAGGTTTCATTCTGTAGCCTATGAAGAGAATGCCACACACTATTAAGGTAGGAAAAGACGTTTATTTACCGAACTGCTGCCACCACCGTACATGGTAGAGAAACATGGCTGAAAAGGAAAGGGGGGGATAGCAATTTCTATTTCTGTATATCCATCTCTGCTAGGTTTTCCTTTCTTTGTGAGTAGAGTCTGGAATTATTTCTTCATGTCCTTGATGTTTGTTGTAATTTTCCCTGTGGTATCTCTAATATTATTGAAATGGGTCTCCTCTCTTATTTTGTTAGTTACTCTTGCCAGTGGTCCATCAGGTTTATTGATTTTTTTCTTAAACACAGCTTTTTAAAATTAATTTTATTTATAATTTTCTCAGTCTCTATCTCATTAATTTGAGCTCTTATTTCGATTATCTCTGTCTGCCGAGCAACTTTAGGTTCAATTTTTTCTTGTTTCTCTAGCAGTTTTGGTTACTTCATAAGATTGTTTACTTGGTCTCTATTTTCTTGATATGTGCACTGAGAACAATAAATTTGCCCCTCAGGACTGCTTTCGCTGGGTCACATAGATTTCTTTGTGATGTTTATTCATTTTCACTGAGTTGTAGGAACTTTTTAATTTCTTCTTTAATTTCTACTGTAACCCATTTATTGTTCAACTGAGTGCTGTTTAATTTCCATGTGTTTAAGGTTTTCCTACTTTATGCCTTGTTATTGAGAATTAGTTTGATTTCACTATGGTCAGATTGAATACAGGGTATTATGTTGATCCTCTTGTATTTGCTTAAATTCCTTGTGGTCTATTGTAGAAAATGTTAGGGGTTTGGCAAGAGTAAGACCCTGCTGGTGTGAATGTCTGTAATTCTAGCTACTCAGGAGGCTCAGATATGTGTACTCAGGTTCAAAGCCAGCCCAGGTAGGAAAGTTCATGAGCTTTTTCTGGGTTTGTTCAGCACCAAACCCTGCCTCATGTCTGGGTTTGTTCACCAACTTTGCCACCATGGGCTGGGCTAGGCTGCTTATGCAAGCCAGTATGGAGAGGCCCTCCACCCCACCAGGAGTGAGGTGTTAACCAGGGCTGTTGCCTCAGGCTGGGCTGGGCTGCTTATGTGGGCCAGTATGGAGAGGCACAAAGCGACATGGGTCTGGAGTTGTTCACTGCAACTGTCCCTGCCCCAGCTACAGCTGCAGCCCTTGGCTTGTCTGCGCTGTTCCTGTGAGCTAGAGCTAAGAAGCATTGTGCCCAGAGTCTGAGTGCTTTGTCACTACTGCCAGCTGCTGCTGCTGCTCCAGGTTAGGCTAGGTTGTTTACAGCAGCAGGACAGAGGTGCAACGCTGTGAGTATAGCGTCGTTTGCCACTGCTGACAGCTGCTGCTGCTCCAGACTGGGTGGTGCTCCTTGCACCAGCCAGGAAGATGCGACATGTCAGGGAGGTTGAGGGGAGTCTTCATGCCAGCTCTGCCTTCTGATATTTGTTTCTATTCTCTGGGTTGGCACCAGCAAGTGAGAGTCTTCTGGATGTCTTGGAATGCTTGTGGATATGTGGTCCTCTGAGGGTCCAGAGCCAGGCCACTTAAGCAGCCTGGTAAGAAGCTTCACCACTTAAGCTGCTCAGCGTGGAGCCCCATCACCAACAAGGGGTGGCTGAAGGTTATTTCCACTTTACTGTTTGTGTAGGTTTTTCCCTTTTCTTTTTTTTCACTTATTGTACCTCTCTGAGTAATCCCTTTTTTGGTGGGTCACTTGGAAAAACTGAGCATTGAAATTCAAACTGTATTTGGTTGGGGAGACCTGTGGTGTTTACCTGCTGTTCCATCACCATCTTGGCCTCTCCCCTTCAGGTGGAGTTTTTCTTAGTTGGAGGGTGGTCCTTAGTTACCAAAGGATAGGTACATAAAAGAATATGTTGTAAAGCCTGCAGATTGTAGTTAGACATTTCTGTTAATATAGCCTTCCCAAATTTAGGAACCAAAGGGTTTGGTCTACCCTAAAGTATTTCAAAGGGATTAAATCCTTTACCATAAGGGCTACATCTTGCTCGAAGGAGAGCAAAGTGGAGGAGGCTCACCTAGCCATGGACAGTCTCTGTATTTAAGTTAGTCTGTGTATTTAATTTAATTTAAATAAATTAAATTCTTTCAAATGCTTTGAACTCTGAGTTCTATAAATGGATGGTAACTTCCAATTTATTCCTAGAGCGTCAGTTAATAATTGAGAACTTGGACCATGAATGCAGGGCCATCTTTGTACACCACAAATAAGGGTAAGCCAAATCAAGAAATTATTACATGCCTCACCTCAGCCTGAAAAACTGTCCACTATTACTAACAGATACGAATACCCATACTTTCCAGGCTTTACCTCTGTGAAGTCCACTTTCCCAAATTCACCATCTGAGGTTCCTCACATATGAATTCTTTCCATATGTTCCAGCTTTTCAGCATTTACCTGTTTGGAAATTACATACACATATTACAAAGGATTGTCAGCCTGAGGCCCCACTGGTTTTCGAACAGTTTTAGGCAGTTGTCTGGAGCAATTTACCAGGGTGCAAATATCTACACATAAACTGAAAGAAAGCTTGAACCTGTTTACATTTTTCACAAGTCCAGTGTCAACATTTGCCCACATATTACGACTGTTTTTGTTTCTTCCCTTAATCTTAACAACTAGTAACTCTAGAGACCCCACTCGTTTTAGAGTGGTCTCCCAAGCTACCTGATCAGCTCAAATGTTTTCCTGTATCTTATGGTCTCTAGGTTCTTTAACTCCTGTATAGTACTCTGAACCTTGGATACTTCTTCCATTTTATTCTCCTTTTCTCTCAAACTTGCTTTCATGATCCCACTCTCCTTCTCAATGAGCTCCTTAACCTACAAGTGTTTTTGAGGGTCACAGGAGAGTTCCTTTGGCCAACTGCTGCTCCTACTCACAACACCTTTGCTTGCTGTACAGCTCCTCCCTTAAGTTCACAAAGGTGCTACTGAGAGGTCTTTTTTCCACCTCTTGCTGTACCATTGGGACAAGATGTTTCTGCATACATTTATGGTAAAGATCTCAGCAGTCTTTTCGGGCTTTTACTCTATTAGTTTCCTTTTCTAGTTTTCGACTTCAGTGTATTTTTGCGACAGATCTTTCAATTGTTTGTTTAGCTCTTCTGTTTTTCTTCCTAATGCTCTTTCCTTTTGCCTGGAATTCTCTATCAGAGCATGTGATCCTATAACTCTTTCTGAAGAGTAACAATCTCTTTCTTGAGGCTGATATTTTCCTGTTCACTTTTCTTGGCCTCATCTTCTATGACACAGCCCTTCCTCGTCTTCTCTGCTAGCTACTTTTCCCCTCTTTCTCTGTTGCTTTGAATTTCTGGTGACACTCTTCAAAGCTTATAATAGACATGTGTCGCGACCACCTCGCCCAGCAAGGAAGACACAACCCGGGATTCTTCTCAATGAGGTTTATTCAGGACCTTGCTACAAGCTTCTCTCCCACTTCTCTTCTTCCCGCTTCTTCCCGCTTCTTCCCCCCCCCCCCCCCCCGCACCCGCGCTCCAGTTATAAGCCTCCTGGATGGCCAATCATGAAGCGCCACGTGGCATATACCGATAGGGTCGCAAACACAGAAGCAAACTAGGAGCCAAGTCATAGCCATATAAGGAGTTGTTTTTACAGAGAGCATTCGTCACCGGGAAGACGGAAGGCGGGAGCCAGCACCATCTTTGGTCGCAGCCACGCCATGCGGTAGCACCATCTTTGTGGCCGCGCCTTACGGCCGCGCCATCTTTGGTCTCGGCTCCCGCAGCTCTCCACAGCTCCCCATTTTTTGTTTTATTAAGCAACAGGTAAGAGGATCGGTTGGGCCTCTGTCTAAAACTTTAATGAGAGGACCTTGCACTGGTCTTCGCCTGAGGGGCGCCTTCCCCAGTGATGACCAGGCCCGTCCGTTGCCTTTTTTGCAGAGGTGGGATCTTGGGCATTAACCCACTTGCAACCCAACATGCTCTTCTTGGGCTCACACCAGGGAGTGATTCCCAAGTGCAGTGCGTTTGCCTCGCACCCTGTGCTATTCCTTTAACGTGGCAAGCCACGCGTAGGGGCACTGTCCGGCCTCAATGGCAGTGAAGGCCTGGACTACCTTAGCCATACTCCTGCGCTGCGAGCTCCTAATCCACCATATGCACCACAGGCACAGCAAGATCACCAATGCCAGGATACCAATAAGGGAGCCCATTCCCGCCCACTCCTTCAAATGATCCACAGCTGTCAAAATCCAGGAGGAAACATCTTGTAACAGGGCATCATCCATCCGGGTAGAGTTTATCGCGACAATGGCCGATCGTAGCTGCAACATAAATTGGTCAAATTCCCCCGTCCAGTTGCCTAAAAGATAACTTGACAGTTGTTTAGACAAATTTGCTGCTTGGGTATAGTTATAATACTGAATATCAGTAATACAAAGCCCTTCATATTTTTGAACACATCCCAGCTGAGCCAACTGCCACATGATATCAACCTGCTCCTGCACAAGGTCAACCCTTTGATTTAACCACATCAGTCCTCCTTTTAATTGTGCATTGGCTGCTTGTTGTAAATCCAGAGCTCTTGCTGTAGTAGCCGATAAGTTATTTAAAGTCTGAGCCGTCTGCACAGAATGTGACATGGCGACAGCGGCAGCCATCGCACCCGCAGCAGCCACAACTATAGCAGTTACAATGGCCGCAGTGATGCCAAAATCTCTCTTATGCCTAAACAAGGTTACAGCTTGAGAAGCATCTACTGGCACAGGCACCCAAAGTGGGATGCGTGCAACTATAGCTAACGGATACTGAGAACTCCAGCAGGTAGCATAATAGCAGGTTTCATTAGTGCAAGCACATACATCATCTGAGCATACAGAGGTGTTGTTAATTACCAAAAACACAAAAGGGGAAACCACACACACGGGTGTAGGCTGATTGCTAAATACCGTATAATTCTTACTAACATGACAATTGGCACCCACAGTATGGGCAGTCCAGAGGCCCGTGAGCACATCCTTCCACAAAGCCGATCCTAAGGCTGAAGGAGTGGAACAATTATGCCTATCCGCTGCTGAGCGACCAGCGTTATCCAAATTCAAAAAATTTAGGGTGACTCAGTAGATGAATGGATCAAGAAAATGGGGTATATATACACAATGGAATTCTATGCCTCCATCAGAAAGAATGACATTTCCCCATTTGTTAGGAAATGGAAAGGTTTGGAAAAAATTATATTAAGTGAAGTAAACCAGGCCCAAAGAAGCATAGGTCCCATGGTTTCCCTTATTTGCAATATCTAGTACAGGTATGAGTCAAGCGGAAAAGGTCAGATAATGTGATGTTAGGAAAATGAACCCTTAAATATGTATTTTAATGTTTTCGTTTCTTTCATGCATGTGTTTCTAACGCATTTATAAGATTATTTCTTTGTTGCTTTGTACCTCCCTCCCCAACAGTGTAACCCCCGCTTTCACTATATTTGATGTCAGTATAACATGTGGAGGAGATGGGGACAAACAAGTCGTTTAAGGATTCAGGTGGACCTGTTGCAACAATGAGAAGTACAAAATGTCATGTCAAAACCAGCTTTACAATGTCGGTGTGGGGGGGGAGGGGGGTATAATTGGGTGGGGGGAGGGGGGAGGCTGGGTAGGGAGGTGAAGGGTAAACAAAGGAGGAGGCTGCAATGCTTGGTAAGAAATGTATGCATTATCCTGCCCATGTAATTGTAGCCCCTCTGTACAGTATGTTCTCAAATAAAATAAAATAAAATTTAAAAATAAAATAAAAAAAAATTTAGGGTGAAAAGTGTCATGGCTATTCTTTGTCTTGCTGTGGCCATCAGGGGTCCAGCTCCTCCTTTTTGTTTTATTAACATTTCCTTGATAGTACGATGAGCTCTTTCCACAATTCCTTCTCCTTGAGTGTTATAGGGCAGTCCATGCACCAGGGTAACACCCATTTGAGTGCAAAAGGAAACAAAGCGCTGCCCAGTATAGGTCGGACCATTATCACTTTTTAGCTGTTTTGGCATTCCCCAGGCCGCCCACGCTTCCAGGCAGTGAGATATTACATCAGTAGCCTTTCCCCCTGACAGTAGGGTGGCAAGTATAACACCTGAAAAGGTGTCAACAGAAACATGTAGATATTTTAAGCGGCCAAAATCTGGTACATTACTTACATCCATTTGCCATACTTGTAAGGGTCTTAAACCACGTGGATTAACTCCAAACGTAGGGGGCTTATGGTAAATAATACATCGGGGACACTCCTTTACCACTTGACGTGCATCCGCTCTAGAAAGGGAAAAGCGGCTTTGTAAAGTCCTGGCGTTTACATGAAATTTGGCATGAAAATCTTTTGCTAAGTCAACAGAAGAAGCATGGAGCGCCCACTCAACACTAGTGTGTGCATCAGCCAGGGCATTACCCTTTGTCAGTTGTCCTGGGAGGCTCGTATGTGCTCGAATACGCATTGGAAAAAAGGGTTCCTTGTGTTGCCATATAAGGGATTGTAGCAAGGTAAAGGGAGCTAGAACAGAACTGGTAGCCTTTATTGTACCAACCGCTTCCAATATATTTAAAGCATTTAGTACATAGGCTGAATCTGATATTAAATTAAAGGGACAGGGGAAAGCTTTAAATACTTCAATTACAATCATCAACTCAACAATCTGTGGGTTACCAGGGACAAATTTATGCTGCACGGGGTCTTGGTTGCCTGCGACGTATACCCCGCAACCCGTTTTGGAACCATCCGTAAAAATATTTATAGCCCCTCCAATAGGCTTTTGGGCAGTTACCTTTGGAAAAATCACTGGATGTTCCTTTACAAATCTCAGTAGGGGGCCTTTGGGCAAATGAATATCAATAGCTCCTGGAAACATGCATCTCAAAATGGACCAATTATCATAGTGGTACATAAGGTCTGAACTTGGTAGGCATTGTAGGGAACAATGATGGAGTGCGGATAAATTCCAAAAAATTGTAAACTCTGTTGAACTCCTTGCAGAGCTAAGCCTGCTACCGCCTCAGGGTAATACTCCAGCGCCTTTCCGGGGGAAACATGAGAGTGTAACCACATCAAAGGCCCCTCTTGCCAAAGTACCCCAGTTGGTTGGGTCTCAGTGGGAAGAATGCATAAATCAAAGTGTTGGCCATCTTGTAGCCTGTTTAAACAGGCGGCACTTAAAGCCCTTCCACCCTTTTAAGAGCAAATCGGGAGCTCTCAGTCAGGTCTCCTGGGGAGTTTAAATCTATATCTCCTTTTAACATATCAAATAAGGGTTTTAATTCATAATTTGGCAATTTCAAATACCCCCTTATCCAATTAATATCCCCCAACAATTTTTGAAAATCATTTAAAGTCTTTAAGTTATCTTTTCTCAGGGTCAATTTTTGGGGCATGATCGACCTGGGATGTATCTTAGCTCCCAGGCACTCCACCACTCTGCCTGTTTGTATTTTTTCTGGTGCTGGAAAAAGACCGTGTTCCCTTAAGGCAAAAACCAATCCTGCATAGGCCTTTTGTAACCCAGCTTCTTCCTTATGAGCTATCAAAATGTCATCCATATAATGGACCACCCTGAGTTTAGGATGCCGTTCTTTAACAGGAGCTATAGCCCTGCCGACAAACAGCTGACACATAGTGGGGCTGTTGGCCATACCCTGAGGCAGCACGACCCACTCATATCTTTGGTCAGGTTCTTCATGGTTACAGGAGGGCACAGTAAAGGCAAAATGCTCACAATCAGCGGAATGCAAGGGGATAGAAAAGAAACAATCTTTTATATCTATTACCATAATAGGCCAATGTGCAGGGAGTGCGGAAAGCAAAGGTAACCCTCTTTGTACAGGGCCCATAATTTGCATTTGTGCGTTTATGGCACGCAAACCATGAAGTAATCACGATTTACCCAACTTTGTTATCACAAATATTGGAGTATTCCATGGTGAAACTGAGGGTCTCACATGGCCCAGGGCTACTTGTTCTTTTACCAGTTTATGAGCGGCTAAAAGCTTTTCGGAGGATAGAGGCCACTGAGCTACCCATACCGGTTCCTCCGTCTTCCAGGTAATGGGAACTTGATTTTCAGCGGCCCCTATGAAAAACCCAGCCCATGTCTATCAAGTTTTTGGTGGACATCAATAGGCTCTTTACAGCCTTGCAAGTTTTTTCTCAGTCCTTGCCCTGGGCAGTAGCCCATTTGTAACATCATTTCCTTTCAGGTAGGAGAATATTCATTACTAAGGCAAAACCCCATCTCTTTTAGTAAATCTCGACCCCACAGGGAGACAGGCAATTCTAAAACATAAGGCTGGATGTTTCCAGAGTGTCCCTCTCCATCCTTCCAGTTGAGGGGTCTTGCTCTTATGTCAGGGGCTTTGGCATAGCGCAACCCTCTCAGGGTTTGTTCTGAGGCCTGTAATGGCCACCCTCTCGGTCAATCCTTTTTGGCAATACTGCTACGATCAGCCCCTGTGTCTAACAGTCCTATAATCCTTTTCCTTCAATCTCCAGCTCAAGCGTGGGTCTCTGGTCTAAATCCAGGGCTAAGTACACTGACTCAATTCTGGAGGAGCCAAAACCCTTTTTACCTCTCTCAGACTGTATGGCAGGAAATTTTTCATGTAGGCTAGGCAGGAGTAACAATGGGGCAATTCTGTCTCCAGGGGAAATTGCTACAATACCTTTTGGGGCTTCTACCATGATTTTAACTATACCTGTATAATCTGGGTCAATAACACCTGGGTGAATTTTAAGCCCTCTAAGAGTAACGGAAGACCGGCCAAGTAGTAACCCCACTGTGCCCTGTTCTAGAGGACCTTGAAAATCTGACTCTATTAACTGAACACCCATTAGTGGGGTTAGTACGAGTCTGGTGGTAGTGCGGATGTACAGTCCTGCCGAGCCTGTAGTGGCTCTCCGCGGTTCTTGGGATGCCTCAGGGTAGGCCATCCTTCTTGGGAAATTTCCTCATTTGGGCTCTCCATTGCCCCATACATTTGCGGGCCCTGGGGATGGGGGCCCTTCTGCCCATTTTTTGGCTGCATGATGGGGCCCAAGGGCTGGCCGTTAACATCTTTGACTGATCTACATTCATTGGCCCAATGCTTTCCTTTCTTACATCTGGGGCACAGCCCTGGCTGTTTACCTGTTGTAACTCCTCCAGCCCTTCCGGTTCCTTTTCTCTCTGGGCAATCTCTCTTAAAATGACCAGCCTTACCACACTTAAAACATACTCCAGATGTCACTCCAGAGCCCCACGGCCTATTTGAATACTGGAGTACAGCAGCAGCAAGGCCTGCATTAGTTAGAGGTCCTCCCAGCTCCCTGCACACTTTCATCCATGCCTCCAACCCTCTATGCTTATAAGGGGTAATGGCAGCTTTGCATTCTTTGGTGCATTGCTCATAGACTAATTGTTTTATAAGAGGCATAACCATGTCAGGATCCCCCAAAATTCTGCCTGCTGCTTCCACCATTCTGGCCACAAAATCTGAAAAAGGCAGGATCTTGGTGAGATTGCCGCTAACTTCCCCCTTATTTGGTAGTGATTTCCACGGCTTCATGCAAACATCATTTATCTGTTGATACACTTCAGGGGAATATCCTATCTGAGCATTAGCAAAGTGACCTTGTCCTAAGAGCATGTCTCTGTCCCAAACCTGACGTCCGTTCGCTTGATTTATGGCTGCCTGTTCATTACAAAATTCTAGCATAAATGCCCTCCAATCCAAGTATTGGCCTGGACTCAAACACGCCCATGCTAGGCTCGCCCAATCAGAGGGGGTCATGCAATATCTCTTTATAGCTTCCACTTGAAATACAGTAAAAGAGCCTGTAAGCCCATACGTCCGAACAGACTCAGCCAGGGACTTAATTACTTTAAATTCTAGAGGCTCATGGAATCTCTGTTGATTATTGTCTTGAAAAACTGGGAAGGCGAGTTCTGCTCGAGCAGTTCGCCAAGTGTCCGGGCAAAACGGGTGCCCATTGGCTCCATGTTGATATGGAAGAGGAGCTAAAGGGGTCTGACCGGAAGTTCTTTCTACGTCCTCATTAAGTGCAGGTTGGCTTAGCTTACGTTCCCCTTGTTTTATACGGTTCCTTTTCATCTGTTGAATAAGTGCTCTCACTTCTTCCTCCTCTAACTCACTGGAACTCGCTCTTTCCGATTTTAGCTCGGACAGATCTGGGTATAGTCACCCCCTTTTGCCCTGTTCACTGTCTCCCTTTTCACTGATTGCCTTCTCTGACCTCTCCTCCTGTAACTGCTCCAGTGCTGGCTGTCCATTTTCTATAATCTCACAGCAGATCTGATCCTCCAGGCAGCCACTAATCAATCTCCAAATGGGGCGGACTCCTGCCTTTAATGTGCCCTGTTCATAGGCAAAGTCCAACTCCCTCCCTAATTTATCCCATGAGGCTATTGTAAGGCTTCCGGACACTATGAACCAAGAAGCTACAATGTTGCATTTTTCAAGGAACCTCTGTAAAGTACCCTTATTTAACTTTCCTTTTGAGCGTAGTAGCTCTTCCAGGGCCAGAAAAATTGGATGTGACGTCGCGGCGCACATCTCAGTTATTAAAAATTTTATTTTTTGTTACTTTCACTTTAGGCCTGTATTTTATTTCTTCCCGGGTTTCGCCTCTCTCTTTTATCTACAGAGAAGAGCCCCGTATTATGCCCGCTTTAATCTCGGATTCCCACTTCACCTGGGAACTTACCCCCGCTCTTGTCGCAGATTCCCCCTTTTCCTGGGAACTTACTGGTGCACCACCCTGACAACAGAGAGAACTGAATTCCCCGTATGGGCCACCAGCTGTCGTGACCACCTCGACCAGCAAGGAAGACGCGACCCGGGATTCTTCTCAATGCGGTTTAATCAGGACCTTGCTACAAGCTTCTCTCCCGCTTCTCTTCTTCCCTCTTCTTCCCACTTCTCTCTCCCTCCCCCTACCCCCCCACCCGCGCTCCGGTTATAAGCCTCCTGGATGGCCAATCACGAAGCACCACATGGCATATACCGATAGGGTCGCAAACACAGAAGCAAACTAGGAGCCAAGTCATAGCCATATAAGGAGTTGTTTTTACAGAGAACACTCGTCACTGGGAAGACGGAAGGCGGGAGCCAGCGCCATCTTTGGTCACAGCCGCGCCATTTTTGCGGCCGCGCCTTACGACCGTGCCGTCTTTGGTCGCGGCTCCCGCAGCTCTCCACAGACATGTACTTCACCCTAATACATTCTTATATCAGGTCTGGCTCCATTTTCATGGCCACAATTTCTTAATGCAACATCAGTATCTCTTCTTGGCCTCATTTGTTGTTAGCAAGGATGACAACATTTCTGTCTTGTGCTTCTGTCGCCCTCTGACCTGTGGTCCCCTAATTTGCCTCATGCTCACCCAGGCTAATGTACTTGAATTTCATTTTATTCTGTGTTTTCTAGGTTCCTTTTGCGGATTTTCTTCTCATTTTTGACTCTCACAAGAATATATCTTCAAATCTTTTCTTCACGTCAAATTATTCTCCCTGTTTTCTCCAGTGTCCAGTGCTTTTAAACACTTGGTGGGTTTGGACTGGCACATATTGGAGATTCAGTCTTTTATAAGCCTGTATTTTGAGGTAGAAGTGTGTGAATTTTTCTTTGCCTCATTTCTTCTTAAGTTCAGAGGGCTGATTTTTAAATTGAACACAATTGGAATTCAGAGCCCCAAGCTCCTTTTCATGTTACTCCAGAGATATGAACACATTTTCCACTTCCTTCCTTCCAGGACTTTTCTCTTTTTCTCTTTCCTTCTCTTGCTCTGAACAAGTAGCCTGTAAAAAATCTGTACCCATTCCCCACTCCATCTGCCTAACAGTTTTCAACTGTCACATCAGAAACTGCCCAAAGCCCAATCACTTCTTAATAGCTCAATAGGTGGGGATTAATGCAACAGCCCCTCCCACAGAATGCCCCACCTTCTTTGGTGGCATACTTTGTCCTCTCCAGCTGGCCAGGAGATAGTGCCTGGCTGATTATCGGACCCTATAGATTATCATGCCCTGATGATTATTACAGTATCCTCCTTGTGAATTAGTTGTAATTGAAATTGGAAATTTGATTGTGATATTACAAACTTGTTATGACATCACAAACCCATTTTGACATCATCATAACACAACATCACAAACCCATTGTGACAATATTGTCATTGTGACATCATGATTCCATTGTGACATCTCAAATCAATTATGATCACTTAGCTCCTTTGAAAAATCACATGCCTTTTTCAACATCATAATCCTTTTGTGTACCCATATTCTTGTTGTTAACCAATGACAATTGAGATCAGACATGCCATTATAACATCAAAAAGTGTTTGTGACATCCTCAACAGTGTGACATCACATTTTCATTATGATAGCTTCACCAAACTCAATGACATAATCGCATTATGACAAGAATTATCATTGTGACATCAAAGACACATTGTGAATGCCTATTCTGTGATTTCATTGTATTTCAAATGTGGCATGAGAGTTGATATCAGAAACGCATGTTTGTGCCTACACAATCATTTTGACATCATAATCACTTTGTGATATAGCAGTGCCAATGTGATATCACTAACACAATGTGACATCACAAAACTCTCCTGTCCTCATAACTTTTGTGACATGCTAACATTGTGATATCTTAGACCTTTTTGCCCTCATAATTTGTTTCAAGCTCATATTTCATGTATGACGAGATACCAGAAATCCACTAACATTATGACCATGTGACATCACGCTGACAGATGTCATGATCATCCTGTCATGTGACATCACAAAAGGTTTTGATGTCACAATTAGTTGGTGATGCCATACAGGTAAGGAGTCACAATAGGTCTATGATGCCACAATTTGTTGGTGATATCCAAATGGCATAAAGGATCTCATTTGTCATGAAATCACAGAGACTATGAGTTCAGAAACGGACTGGGGTATCTTCAAAGGCATGTGTTGTCAGATGTGTGATGAAGTCCTAGGAGGAATATGATATCACAGTGTGACACAATGTGCATGATATCTGTCAGTATGATGTCACAATTGTCATGATGTCACAGTGGATTTCTGATATCACATATCATAACAAATATTATATGACTGAAAACAGATTACGAGCTCATAAAAGGCCTAAGACATCACAATTGCAGCACATCAGAAGACTTATGAGGACAGGGCAGGTTTGTGATGTCAGTGTGTTAATGATATCACCATAGCACTGTGATGTCACAAAGTGATTGTGATGCCATATATTTATGAGATCATAATGGTTTTTTCATATCAACCCACATGCCACATTTGAAATAGAATGAACTAAGAGAATAGGCATTTACAATGTGTCTATAACATCGCAATGACAATATAATGTCATAATGCTATAAGGTCATTATAAATTGGTGATATTGCAAGGATATAATGGTGTCATAATGAATATTTGTTGTCTTATTTGTGATGGGGTCACAAATGGTGATGTTACAATGGCATATATGAATTCCATTGTCATGTGTTCACAATGAGGATATGGGCATACAAAGGGACTGTTATGTCACAAATGCCATGTGTGTTTTCAAAGGTACTTAAGGTCATGATAGCTTTATGATAAACTGTTGTGATGAGGTCACCAAAGGTTTTTGATGACATATAATTTTGTAATATCTCAAACACAGGTCCAATGTCAATTGCTAGTATTTCACAATGTGCGTACAAGTTCACAGAAGGATCTTGAAGTCCTAATGGACATGAATTTTTTTAAAGTTATGAGGTCATATTAGGTTTGTGAATACACAATGGGACAGATATCATCATGGCAATGTCAACTCACTACATCATGTCAAAATATTGTGTTGTTGTCACAATTGGTGATGAGGTCACAAAAGATTAGTGATGTCACAAGTTGTTGTGCATGTCACAATGACATGATGGTTCCCAATTGTCTTTAACTTACAATAAGTATAGGATTTTACAAAGGGACTGTGATTTCTCCAAAAGTATGTGTTGTCACAAATATATTGAAATCCTAAAAGGTTTGTGATGCTAAAATTTGACACAATGGTTATGAAATCTGGCAGTGTGATATCACCACGGTCATGATGTCACTGGGAATTTGTGATATCAAGTGTCATATGTGAAATCTAATGAGGTCGACAACAGATTATGAGGACAAAAAAGCCAAAGGTATTAGAATTGCAACATGTCACAAAAGTTATGATGACAGGATAGGTTTGTGATGTCACAGTGTGTTAGAGATATCACAATGGAAGAGTGATGTACAAAGGGATTTTGATGTCACAATGGTTAGGAGTTCTTGATTTGCTTATGATATCAACCTACAGGCCACATTTTAAATAGAATGAAATAACAGAAAAGGCATTCATAATGTGTCTATGATGTCACATGACATGGTGAAGTTATAAAGCTATCATATCATTTTAGTTTTGTGATTTCACAAGGAGTAGATGGTGTCAAAATGACAATGTAATGTCACAATTGTGATAAACTCACAAACTGTTTTTGATATTAAAATGTCATGTCTGATTCTCAATTGTCAATATTTCATAGTGGGGATTTGCGTACACAAATGAAATGTGATGTCACAAAGCTATGTATTTTTTCAAAATGTATAAGAGGTCAAAATAGATTTGGGATATAACAATGTGATCCTGGTGTTAAAAATATCAATGTGATGTCACAATGGGTTTGTGATGTCACAGTGGTGATGAGGTCACAATGGGTTAGTTATGTCATGAGTTTTTAATATCACAATTATTTGTCCAATTTCAATTGCTCCTACTTCACCATGAGGACACTGTAATAACCATCAGTGCTCGTATAATCCACGGGAACAGATAGTCATCATGACCTCTTGGTATGGACCACCATAGAGAGGGGTGTATGCCGCTGAAAGGGGCAGGACATGCTGTTGAAAGTGATAGGATGTCAAGTCCCACATGGTGAGCTGCCAAGAAGTGATTGCGCATGGACATTTGGGAAGTGATGATTGAAAACTGTTATGTAGGAAACATATTGCAGTAGGGGTAGGGTACGGCCTAAATATAGGCTGCAGGTTCAGAGCAACAGAAGGTGACAGAAAAAGCGGAAAGGCCTAGAAGGAAAGAAGTGATGAGACTGCAGGAGGATAAAGAGCTGGCAGGAAAGGAAATTGAGGGAGAGCAGGAGCTGAAGGATGGCACCTGACCACCTGGATAGGGCAGGGCAGGCCTGTCAAGAGTAGAACAGCCTGAAGAGAAGAAGGGATTAGTGGAAGGAAAAAAATAAGACCTGAAATGTCGGACAGGTCTATAGTGAAGAAGGATGAGGAGATAAGAAAAAGCCTTGGCCTTTGAAATGTGGAGCTTTGGAGATCATTAGTTTTGGGGTTGGTTGTTTGAAGACCAGTTAACAAATGCCTGGGCTGCTCTGTGGAGTTCTGCGGGTTCATGGTTGAGGCTGCATGTAGCTCTGGGCATCCAGCCAAGGTCAAGGTAGTCGCTTGTTATAAAATTTAGGAGGACAAGTCAGATTTGTGATGCAACATTGCATTAATCATATCATAATGTCAATATGAGGTCACAAAGGGTTTGTAATGTCACAATGGTGATGTGGTCACAATGGGTTTCTGAAATCAAACTATATGCCACATTTGAGATAGAATGAAATCACAGAATAGGCAATCACATTGTCTCTAGGACATCACAATGAATATGTGATGTCATAATGCTATGATGTCATTGTCATTTAGGGATATCACAATGGGCTGATTGTATCCTAACAACAATGTGATCTCACTCTGGAGATGATGTCATAAAGCGTTTGTAATGGTACAATGGCATGTTTGATGTCATTTGTCCTTTTTCAAAGGTGCTAAGAGGTCACAACAGATTTGGGATATCACAAGGTGATCGTGATATCACTGTGGAAATGTGATGTCACAATTGGTTTGTGATGTCACAGTGCTGATAAAGGCACACATGGATAGAGATGTCACAATGAATTTGTAATATCACCATTACATATCTAATTTCATTCTACTAGATCACAATGAAGATACGTGTTTACATAAGGAGCTAGAGCCATGGGTTTTGTAAAATATTATGCAGAAATAAGAGATTGGTGAAAATGCAATGGGACAGAGATATCCCACTGGCAATGTGATGTTACCATTACATGGGACAGTATTGTTTTGAAGTCACAAATAATTGGTAATGCCATACAGCTGATGAGGTCACATAGATTTGTGATTTCACAATGGGATGTTGATGTCAAAATCTCATGCCAGGTCTCCAATTAACAATAAATATATAAGTTCACAAGGCATAATGTATCCAAAGGCATATGTTGGCACAAGTGCAACGAGTATTAACAGGTTTGTGATGTCACAATGTGAGTCAGTGGTCATGACATCTGGCAGTGTGGTGTCACATTGGTCATGATGTCACAGTGGATTTCTGATATCACATGTCATACATGAAGTATTATGAGTTAAACAATTTATGAGCTTAGAGAGGCCAGAGATCACACTGGCAGCATGTCAAAATATTTATGAGGTAGGAGAGAAAGTGGGTTTGTGATATCATAATGGCAATGTAGTGTCATCGAGGTATTGTGATGCCATAGTGGTTATGTGTTCACAATCTATTTCTGATATCAACACACCTGTCACATTTGAAATAGAATGAAATCACAGAATAGACATTCCATTGTATCTGTGACATCACAATGACCATGTGATGTCATAATTCTATGATGTCATTGTTGTTTTATGATGTCACAATGGGATGATGTTGTCATAATGACAATGTGATGTTACAGTGGTGATGATGTCACAAAGGTTTTGAGATGTTAAAATGGCATGTCTGATCTCAATTGTCATTAGCTCAAAATGAGGATTTGGGTACACAAAGGTCCTGTGATGACACAAAGGCCATGCTTTCTTTGAAAGCTTCTGAAGTCATATTAAGATTGGGATGTCACAATGTGAGCATGGTGACACAATGGCAATGTGATATCACAATGAGTTTGTGATGTCACCACGGTGATGAGGTCACAATGGTTTAGTGATGTCTCATCAAGTAATATAACAATGACATATAAAATTTCAATTTCTTCTAATTCACTATGAGGAAACTATCATAACCAGTGAGGCCAGAATTATCTGTGGGAGCCCATAATCATTGTAAATTCTTGGCCTGGCCCACCGGAGAGTGAGGGGAATACCGCTAAAGGTGGTAGTGTCAAGCCTCACATGGTGAGCTGTCAAGAAGTAATTGAACATTGGGCAGTTTGGGAAGTGATGGTTGAAAACTGTTAGGCAGACGACACATTGGTGTGAGGAGGGGTACAACCTATATATAATTTGCATTTTCAGAGCATTAGAAGGGGACATAAAAATGAGAGCTACCCAGATGGAAGAAAGTGGTGAGACAGCAGGAAGGGAAAAACTTGAGGAGAGAGGAAGTTGAGGGAGAGCAGAAGGTTGGCAAGTGGTCACTGGGGCAGAGGAGGGCAGGCCTGTGGAGACTGGAGAGGCCTGAAGGAAGTGGTGGAAGGGAAATAGGGAAAGACCAGGAAGGAAGGACAAGTCTGTAGCGAAGGAGGGAGGAATGGAAAAGTAAAAAGCCTTGCTCATTGAGGTTTGGAGTTTTGGAGATCATAATTTTTTGACTGGTGGTTTGCAGACCAATTAAGAAAGGGTGGGGCTGCCCATTGAAGTTCTGAGGTTTGGTGGTCAAGGCTGCTCTTGCACCTGGGTATCCAGTCCAGGATAAGGTAATCACAGTCCGCTTTCTAGTGTAAATTGGATTATTATACTAAATGTGACTTGATGGTTTGTCTCTTTGCCTTAGAAGTTATAAGTACACGAGTTCACAGAAAGAGCTTGAAGTCTCAAAGGCCATGAATTTTCTAAGATGTGATGTGACCATATAGTTTTGTAAAAACACAATGGGACAGTGATATCACAATGGCAATACCACAATATCATGTCAAAATAATGCTTTCATACCACAATTAGTTGTCGATGCCATTCTTGTGATGAGGTCACAATAAGTTTGTGATGTCACAAAGGGTTCATGATGTCAGAGTGGCATGGCAGATCTCAATTGTCATTAATTGGCAATGAATATATGATTTCAAAAAGGGACTGTAATGTCTCCAAAGGCATTTGTTGTCACAAATGTGACAACCGTTCTAACAGGTTTGTGATGTCACAATGTGACACAATACTCATGATAGCTGGCAGTATGATGTCACAGGAGATTTCTGATATCACATGTCATACCAGAAATATGAGATTTAAAACAGATTATGAGCTCACAAAGGGCTTAACATATGACAATGGCAGCATGTCACAAAACTTATAAGGACTGGTTTGTGATGGCACAGCAGATTAATGATGTCACAAAAGATTGTGATATCACAATGGTTATATGGTCAAAATGGGTTTCTGAAATAGAATAAATTCACAGAATAAGCCTTCACACTGTTATGACTATGATGTAACAATGTCATTGTGATTTATCATGCTATGATGCCATTGTTGTTTGGTGATGTCACAACGAGCTGAAGGTGTCATAATGACAATTTGATGTCACTGCTTATTTATGATGTTACAGTGGTTATGAGTTCAAATTATGTTTCTGATGTCAACACACATGTCAAATTTGAAAAAAGAATGAAAAAGCCTGGAGCCAGTGGCTCATGACTGTAATCCAAGCTACTCAGGAGGCTGAGATCTAAGGATTGCACTTCAAAGCCACTTTAGGCAGGAAAGTCCATGAGACTATCTCCAATAAAAACCATTAGAAAACCAGAAGTGGTGCTGTGACTGAAGTGATAGATTGCTTGCCTTGAGCTGTAGAGCAGGGACAGAACCCAAGCCCAGAGATCAAGCTCGATGACCGAAAAAAAAAATTAAAAACAGGCATTCACAATCTCTCTATAACATCACAATGACAATGTGATCTCATAATGCTATCTTGTCATAGTTTTGTGATGTCAAAAGTAGTTGGTCCTGTCATAATGAGAATGTTATGTCACACTGGTGATATCCGAAGAGTTCATGATGTTACAATGGCATGTCTTATATCAATTGTCAGTTCATAATCATGGTATAGTTACACAAAGGGACTGTAATGTCACAAAGGCCATGTGTTTTATCAAAGGTGCTAAGAGGTCCAAACAGGTTTGGGATGTCACAATGTGATAGTGATATCAAGTGGCAATGAAAGCTCACAATGGGTTTGTGATGTCACATTGGTGATGAAATCAACGTTTTGTGAAGTCACATCTCATACTCACATGTCCAATTTCAGTTGCTACTATTTCACAATGAGGATATGAGTTCACAGAAGAAGACTGAAATATAAAAGGCCATGAATTTTCTAAAATGCTATGAAGACATACTAGGTTTTTGAAAAAACATTGGAACAGTGATATCGCTATGGCAATGGGATGTTGCAATATGATGATTTAATAAAGTTTTGTTGCCACAATTGGTGATGCCATACTGGTGATAGTTTACAAGAGGTGTGTGATATCACAATGGGTTGGTGATATCAAAATGACACATGTGATCTCAATTGTCAACTCAAAATGAGGATATGGGCTCACAAAGGGACTGTGATGTCTCCAAAGTCATGTGTTGTCTCAAAAATGATGAAGTCCTAACAGGTGTGTGTTGTCAGAATATGACAAAATGCTCAGAACATCTATCAGTGTGATGTCACCATGATCTAGATGTCACACTGCATTCGGGTATCACATTTCATACCTGGATTGGGTATGAGAGGATTGGAATTTCACAGTGGGTTAGTGATATCACTATGGACATATGGGGTCACAAAAGGATTGTGCTACCACAATGGCTGTTAGATCACAATGTGTTTCTACTATAATAGGTTTGTGCTGTCACAATTGGTTGGAAATGTCACAATGGCATGCCAATTCTCAAATAACTTTAATTCACAATGAAGATATGAGTTCACAAAAGGACTGTGTTGTCTCCAAAGTCATGTGTTGAGGCAAATGTGATGAAGTCTTAACACATTTGTGAGTTCACAATGTGACTCCATGGTCTTGATGTCTATCAATGTGATGTCACAATGTTCATATTGTCAGAGTCAAAACAGAATATAAGCTTACTAAAGGCCTAAAATATCCTAATGGCAGCATATCACACGTTATGACTAACAGTTCATGGTCCTTGGAGCTTAAGATTCTTTCTTTGAAATTGTATCCTCATTTTGAACTAGTAGAAATTGAAATTGGACATGTCATTGTAATAATACAAACTCATAGTGACATCACAAACGCATTGTGACCTCATCATCACTGTGACATCACAAACTCATTGTGACATCACATTATTGTTGTGCCTTCACAATCACATTGTGACATCACAAAGCAATAATGAACTCTTAGCACCTTTAAAATACACATGACCTCTGTGTCATCACAGACCCTTTGAGTACCCATATCTTCATTGTGAACTAATGAAAATTGTGATCACACATAGCATTGTAGCGTCACAAATACTTTGTACAATAATTATGACTGTGAAATCACATTGTCATCATGACACCATCATCTCATTGTGATACACAAAACCGCAATGACAAATACCATTTTTTTCTCTTTTTTTCTTCCGTACATTTTTTATTGTATGTGTACTGTACAGAGGGATTACAGTTACATGAGTAAGGTAATGAGTACATATCCTATCAAACATCGCTGCCTTGACATCACCTTGTCACTTTAATGTCATAGACCCATTGTGAATGCCTATACTTTGATTTCATTCTATTTCAAATGTGCCATGTGGGTTGATATCAGGAAACCATTGTGAACTCATAACCTTTGTGACATCAAAATCTCTTTGTCACAACACTTTGCATTTGTTATATCATTAATACACTGTGACATCAAATACCTCTCCTGTCCTCATAACTTTTGTGAAATGCCATTGTGATATCTTAAGCCCTTTGTGAGTTGAAAATCTGTGTTCGACTTCATATTTCAAATATGACATGAGATATCTAAATTCCAATGTAACATCATGATAACACACCCCTGGACATCATAACCATTGTGTCACTTTGTGACATCTCAGACCTGTTAGTTCTTCACTATCTTGACTGCATATATTTTGGTGACATCAGAATCCCTTCCCAAACTCCTCATATACTCATGGTGAGTTAGTGATAATTGAAATCCCACATGCCATTGTGACATCACCAACCCCTTGGTACATCTCAAATCTATTATGACCCCCTCATCAGTATGACATCACCAATTGTGACATCAAAAAATTATTATAACATGATGTTGAGACATCACATTTTCATTGTGAAATCACTGTTCCATTGGGTTTTCACATAGTATGACCACATATTATGAAGCTCCTTCTATCACCCGGTATCCTCATATTGAATTATGAGTAATTGAAATTGGATGTATCATTCTGATATTACAAACTGTGACATCACTAAACCATTTTGACCTCATCACCATTGTAACATCAAAAACTCAATGGGACATCTCATTTTCATTGTGACATTATGGATCACATTGTGCCCTTTGAAACCTATTATGACCTCTTACCACCTTTGAAAACACACATGGCCTCTGTGGCATCACAGAACATTTTTGTATCCATATCCTCATGGGGAACTGACAACTGACATCAGACATACCATTTAAACATAAATAAATCCTTTCTGACATTATCATAATTATGACATCATGTTGCCATTATGACACCATCAGCTCATTTTGACATGTAAAACTACAATGACATCATAGCATTGTAACATCTCATTGTCATTCTGATATCATAGACATGTTGTGTTTGCCTATTATGTTATTTGATTGTATTTCTAATGTGGCATGTCGGTTGATATCAGAAACCCATTGTGAGTTCATGACCATTGTGATATCATGGTGCTTTAGTAGCATCATATTGCTATTGTTATGTCACAGTGCCAAATTGATGTCACAAAGGGATTCTGATGTGACAATGGTTATGACATCACAATGAGTTTCTGATATCAACCCACATGCCACATTTCAAATACAATGAAATAACAGATTTGGCATTCATAATGTGAATATGATGTCACAATGACATAATGGCAAATGCTATAATGTCATTCTCATTTTGTGTTGTCACCATAAGCCAAAATGTGATAACAACAATATGGTGTCACAATGATTATGACATCACACAGGGTTTATAATGTTACAATGGTTATGAGGTCACAATATGTTTCTGATATCAACTGATATGCCACATTTGAAATAGAGTGAAATAACAGGATATACATTCACAATGTGTCTATGACAGTAAAATGGCAATGCGATGTCATAATGCTATGATGTCACTGTAGCTTGGTGATGTCACAATGAGCTGATGATATCATAACGACAGTTTCATGATGTCACAAAGGGTTTGTGAGGTCTCAATGGCATGTCAGATCTTAACTGCCATTAGTTTATAATGAGGATATGAGAATGAAGTCACAATGACATACACAAATGAACTGTGATGACACAAAGGCCATGTTTTTTCAAAAGTGCTAAGGATCCTAACAGGTTTCATTTGTCAAAGTGTTAATGATATAAAAATGCGTAAGTGATGTCAAACTAGTTTGTAATATCACACTTTATTTCAAATTTCAATTGCTACAAGTTCACAATGATACAAGTTCAGAGAAGGAGCTTGAAGTCCCAAAGATCGTGCATTTTCTAAGATGTTATGAGGTCATAATAGGTTTGTGAAAGCATGATGGTACAGTAATATCACAATTGCAATATGATGTCAAATTATAATGTCATAAGAATGTTGTTATAATCACAATTAGTTGGTGATGCCATAATAGTGATGAGTTCAAAATCGTTTTATGATGTCGCAGTATAGATTGGTGATGTGACAATGGCATTTGACACCTCAATTGTCAATAGCTCACAATGAGTATATGAGTTTAGAATGGGATTGTGAGGATTCCAAAGGCATTTGTTGGCACAAATGTGATGAAGTTGAATAGATTTGTGATGTGACAATGTGACACAATGGTCATTACATCTAGCAGTGTGATGTCACAATACTCAAGATATCACAGTACATTATTAATATTTTATGTCATACCTGAAATAATATGAGGTCAAAAATAGAATGAGCTCTCAAAGGGCCTAACATAACACACTGGCAACATGTCAAAACTTACGAGGGCAGGACATGTTTGAGTTGTCACATTTGTTTAGAGATATCACAATGGCAAAGTTTTGTCACAAAGGGATTGTGATGTCACAATGGTTATGAAGTCAAAATGTGTTTTTTATATGAACCCACATGCCACATTTGAAATATAATGACATCACATAAGAGGCATTCATAATGTAAATATGATGTCACAATGAAAATGTGATGTCATAATGGTATGATATCATTATAGATTTGGGATATCATAATGACCTGATGTCATAATGACAATGTGATGTCACACCTGTGATTATATTGTAAATGTTTTGTGATCTCACAATGGCATATCTGATCTCAATTGACACTTCACAATGAAGATATAGATACACAAAGGGATTGTGGTGTCACAAAGGCCATGTGTTTTTTCAAAAGTGCTAAAGATGTCATAATGGGTTTGGGAGGTCTCAGGGTGATTGTAATGTCACAACAGCAATGTGATATCACAATGGCTTTGTGATGTCACATTGGTGAGGAGGTCACAATGGACAGAACAGCTTTGTGATGTCACAACAGATTAATGATATCACAATGGCACAGTGATATCACAAAAGGATTTTCATGTCACAATGGATTTCTGATATCCACCAATATTGCTTGCTTGAACTAGAATGAAATCACAAAATAGGCATTCACAATATGTCTATAATTTCACTATGACATGCTGTCATAATTCTATGATATTTAAGCTTGGTGATGTCAAAATGACATGTCTAATTTTATTGGTCATTAGATTACCATGAGGATCCCAAAGGTTGTTATGTGCTGAGTCCTTCAAAAGGCGCATTGTGCTGAGTCCATTACACAGATTTCTTTGTGCTATTTTTTAAAACTATGCTGTGTGCTGTCATCCAAAAAGGTGCTATGTTCTGAGTCCTTGTGAGGTAGGTATCCCTGAAAATTACACACACACACACACACACACACACACACACACACACACACACACACACACACACACACACACATACACACACTAACAGAGGGTAACCGTGCACCTGCTTAGTGTGTGAGGTGGATAGAGAATAGTCTCTCCCAGCTGTTGGACTGAGGGAGGGGTTCGTTGCCATGGGCAGCTGCTGGGGTTCGGAAGAAGCCCTGAGCTGAGGTGAGGCTGCTTCTTCCATGGCCTGTTAGCCTTAGGGAGTCAGGGCACCACAAGGTCTGGGATGGGGGGTGTGGTCGAGTGGGGAGGGGGCGTGACTGAGGAGAGGACAGGACGTGGCCGAGGGGGCACATATCTGCTGCAGCCAGGGGCACATGGGGGCTGGCTCAATTGTGCAGCGTGGGTGGGGCGGCCCGGGAGAGAAGTGGGGGTCAGAGAGAGACAGCAGACAGAAGAGCAGGCACAAGCACCAGGGGAGGCGGCATCAATGTCTGGCTTCTGCTGCTGTAGGATCACGGGTCTGGGCTAGGAGCACAGAGCACACAAAGCCAGCACAGCAGGCACATCCCTCCCACAGGCCATTGGAGGCTCAGAGGCCAAGTAGGCATTGAGTCTGAGATTCCAGTGCCAGGAGCTCAGCTAGGCCTAAGGCGGGCTCAGTCCTGCCACCTTCCTGCCCCTGTCCTGGCCCCCTTTCCTGCTCTGCCCGTGGCATTACGTTTCAAACATGGGCTGCTGGCTCGGACGTGAGCACCTCTCAGAGTCATCCAGTGATGTGCCCCAGGCCAGCTTGTGGCCCTGATCATGTACTGACCCCCATCCGCTGCTCTGGGCCTGAGCATCTGCCATGATGCTGCCATTGCTGCCCACTACACCCAGAATGGCAGCCTATAGCATCTCCCAGCAGCACACATGAGTGGCCGTCCCAGGGGCCCGCACCTTGTGACCTCTCCAAATCCCCTCTTCCCCACCCCAACCCAGACTCGCGACTCCCACTTCCGTTCTCACATCCTAACCTTGCCTCACCAGTGCCAAGGGCCAGCCCTGGCTCTGCCACAAATGCTCCCCAGGAGTGGGGGGTGGGGGAGTTGGTGTCGACCCAAGGATCCCACCCCTATCACTAGTGTCAGTGTCCAAGGAAATGGGGAGATGCAGGGTTGGGTGAGAAGGTGGCATCACCAAGCCCCTGGCGTGGAGCAGTGGGAACCACACAACCTCACATGTTCACCCTTCCTCTCCTAGATGGGAATTTTGTGGCTTTATAAAGAGGTGGGGAGCAGCAACTCCACACCTGCCTTCTCGGGTCTTTTCCTTTTTTCTGGGGGTGGGGGCGGTGTTGGATGCAGAAGATAGAGACCCTTTGCTGTGTGAGTTCTTGTCCTCTGTTCTCAGTCATCCTCTCATCTGAGGAGGGTATCAGAAAATCCTACTAGGGAGGTGAGAGCACTGGGGGTCAGATGAAAGGTGAATATCTGGAGGTACACACTCTCTCTGACACCCATACACCTGGCCTGTCCCCCCCCCCCGCCCTATGCCAGCTGTCAACAGTACTCACAGGTTGGTCACATTTCCCAGCTCTTCCAGCATCTGCTGGTGCTCCTGGTCCATCTGTTCTCCTTGTCCCTCCAAGAATCCACCCAGTTGCCCAGAAGCATCTAGGCTGGAAGTAGGGAATGTGTCCATGTTTGTAGTCTTTAGAACCCCATCCATTTCCTCAACACCATGCCCACCCTAGCTTAGACACCCATTTGGGGACCCATGACCCCCTGCTTGTTTTCAGTTCTTGCTATGAGGAGCCACCTGTCTGGGGATTTAATGCTGGTTGTTCCCAAGGGGAGGAGTTTGGCCCTGGAGAAGGCAAGAGGCAGGGTGGTGCTGTGCCATTACACTGATGCTCCCCTTGGGTGGGAACCCTTGCTTCTGAAAAGGAAATGGGGAATGGGAACCTGCATGCTCCAGCTGTACATTGTCCCAGATGAGTAACCAACAAACTTAAGAGAGGCACTACTCTGAGTCTGTGTGTGTGTATGTGTGTGTGTGTGTGTGTGTGTGTGTGTATGAGAGAGAGAGAGAGAGAGAGAGAGAGAGAGAGAGAGAGAGAGAGAGAGAGAGAGAGAGAGAGAGAGAGAGAGAGAGAGAGAGAGAGAGAGAGATCATCTTTCTCCTTGTACAGCCTGATTGTGCTCAGGTGAGTGATCATTTGACAAATTGCAGGTACTGCATGGAAGACACTTCTGTCACTGTTCTGGATTTGTGTGTGTGTGTGTGTGTGTGTGTGTGTGTGTGTGTGTGTCTCACCATGTCTAAAAACAGCAAAAGCCTTTTATTTCTCTGTGTGTATGTATTTGTTGTTGTTCTTTTTTCATCAGTACCAAGTATGAACCCAGCCACAATTTTTGTTTTCTCCTTCACAGTTTCATGGATCCTTTATGAAGATTTCAGTAGACATTCCTTTCCTCCCCTTTCCACCTCACTTTTCTCCTTTTCCTGTAACCCACAATAGCTGCTGGGCCTGCGTGGCCCTCCCCTAGGAGACCTGTGTGAACTCAAGTGGACACCTGTCCTTCTATCCCAGGCCAGAAGTTTGGTGAGGCAAGAGTGTCCACAGCCACACTCTTCCAGACAGACACTCTGCTCTCAGTGTATAGTTGGAGCTAATTCAAGGGTTGGGAATGTGTCTGCCAAACATAATTAGGTAAGGAGATGGGAGAAAGGATAGGGCAGGGGCTGTGAAGCTATGAGGTTTTGGGGGCTGGCGTACAGTGTGACATGGAAGATGTTTCACCATGACCGAGGATGAGAGGGGATCCTTACCTAAGGCGTTTATGGCCTCTGTGGACATCCAGGCCCAGGGCTCCGGGGCCCCACTGGTGGCGTGGTTTCTCTCCCGGGGCAGTGAACCAGTAGTCAATCCTCCCTGGAGTCCTGCAGACTCCAATCTGTGTCCTATCTGGGATGTTTCAAGCTGGACAGTGGTAGGCAAGTCCATTCCCCCTGCTGGAGCCCGCTTGGTATCAGGATATGGCAATTAGATAGGGATTGATGAATCCCAGTTTCCATAACCTGCTGTAGGCTGTCTGAAAGCAAAAGGGGACCACTGATTTTGGAACACTTTAAGTTTGATTGGGACAATTTAAATGCTACATTTTCCAGGTTTTTTTTTTTTAATTTAAGCTGGCAATTTCCACTAATGCCTTGGATGGACGTTTTCAGCTGCCAAACAATGACGTTCAAAGCGTCACAGGCAGAGTTCCCAGGCCAGATTATTTCTTGCTTTGAACCTTGTGCCTTGACTAAGCCTTTCTCTGGCAGCTGCTGAATCTCCTCCAGTTCTCTCTAGGGTGACCACCTCAGTCGGGGACGTCCTGGGGAGCAGAGATTGTGACCTTGACATCCTCAGCCTGCAGCTGTGAGCAGAGACAATTCCCAGTAACTGCACTGGATTATGGGAGACTCTGAGATCCCAGGCTGCCTCAAAGATCCTTTGTCTGCACCATGAAACTTGGGGGCGGGATTTGGTAGACCATCCTGGCTGGTCCCAGGGGGAGGAGAGGAGGCCTCTTGAGCCAGTCATTCAGCTCATGGCAAACTCGTTCATACCTGAGTGGCGAATTGATTGCCACAGAGCTGGTCAGCAGCTGGACAGAGATCTTTGAGAAGATAGGCATCCTAGAGGCCCTGGAATCCAGTGAGTACATCATAGCTCACATCCTAGGAGTCAAAACAGTTAAGTGTGGTGCCACCAGGAGGGCATGAAGAGGGAAGAGAGAGAACTGTGGGAGAGCTTCATCAGGCTTCATCAGAGGAATAATTACAGGGGATACATACCTGAATCAGATAGGACTTTTCTGTAGTATTGTCATAGACAGATGCTCATTTATTTATCCAACAAACCTATACAGTGTGCACCATGCTCTGGGAGGTCTTAGACAATGAAAGGTTCCAGGACTGTTTCCACAGAACATGAAGAAAACTTGGTTTGAGCTGGATGCTGGTGCTTCTAGCCTGTCATCCTAGTTACTTAGGAAGCTGAGATCCAAGGATGGAGGCTTTTGGCCCGGGCAGGAAAGCCTGTAAGACTCTTGTCTTCAATTAACTACCAAAAACAAAACAACAGAAGTTGTATGGCTCAAGCAATAGACTGCTAGCCTTGAGTAAAAAGTCTCAGGGATAGCACTTAAGCTCCGAGTTCAAGGCCCATGACTGACACAAAGAAAGGAAAGACACAGAGAGAGAGAGAGAAACAGAGAGAGAGAGAGAGACATAGACAGAGACAGAGAGAGACAGAGAGAGAGAGAGGAGGGAAGGACAGAGGGAGAAAAAGAGGAAAGGAAGGAAGAAGGGAGAACATGCAAGACTTGTTTTGGAGTCCCTGGATCAAGGGAGCCAACCATTCACAATCTCTGTGAGGACAGTTTCAGAGATTAAAGCCAGTATGTTGGATCAAGCCACTGACCCCTGAGCAAGTTCATGACATCCAAGAGCTGTGTACTCAACCGAGTGCAGAGGAAAGCAGCCTCAGTAGACCCTAGGGATCAGGGTGGGTTACCAGGTTTAATCATCCCTGGCCCCAACGAGTTTATTTTCTGGTCAGATAAGAAGAAAGTGTCCAAGGGCTAGGGAGGTATTGGGGAGAGGGAGTGTGAAGGGTGGGGGCAAGTGATAATTAGGATGATGAAGAGGGAGGATGATTCCAGGTCAGGGGTGTCAGGATATTTTAGCTATGATTTCACCTGACAACCTAGACTACCAGTGATCGAGCCTTTGATCCAGCCACAATACTATTAAAAGTCCTGGCACCTTGGTATCACCGTTGACGACCTGGCTGTCATTCACTGCAGGATGCCTGTGCAGTTCATCCTTGGGGGCTGGGACTTTCGAGTGCTCAATTGGGCTCAATCTGAAGATGACACCCCTGGTGTTTATTCCTCCATGAGAGACAGAGGTAAGCATGCCACTGGCACAGGGCAGCCTGGGAATGAGGGTGGGAGTTGGGACCCATGTTGCTCTGAGACTTCATCTAGAAGGTGTTAGGGCCCTGTGACTTCCATTCTCAGTGGCAGAAGGGGGTCTCTTTCATGGCTTAGTCTTTGATCTAGATGGCAGATTTGGGATTCAGAGAGGGCAGGCTGAAGGTGAGGCAGGGCTAGGTAGAGACTGGTGGGAAAACCAGAGGCACTGGGCTCTGAGCAGGGTTGTTTTTTTGAAAATACTCAAACACAGGAACATTCCTGGGATAGATTAGCCATTTTCACCTTCCCAAGAGAGAGGAACCTAGAGCTCCCCAGTCTCAGTCCCTTGACCAAGAAACCCTGTGGTTCCCATATCATGTGTTTGGATAACTAGATCTCACTTTACTGTCCAGTGTTGAGGCAGAACTCTGAGAGGTCTTGAGTCTTTGATAATTTCAGGGGATCCTCAGTATGAGATTGTACTTGAACGTCCTAATTTGGTGCATGGTCAGGCCCATCTAAGACTGCCATGGTGTAGGACAAATTATCTAGAGAATCCTAGCAGGGTGGGAGAGTTCTGAGAGTCTTGATTATTATGTGTGAGTTTTGAGCACCCGTGTGCCCACCTGCTTCCCTTTCTTGGGTGGATTTTGCTAGGAAATGCTTAAAATTAGGGGGTGTTTTGTCTTTTATGCTCAAAGATAGGACTCTAACCTTTGAACCAGAGCTTTACTTCTAGCTCTTTTGGGTTTAATTGGAGATAAAGAGTTCTGATGGACTTGTTGCAAAGGGTGGCATCCAACTGCAGTCCTCAGATCTTAATTTCCTAAGGGGATAAGATGACAATCATGGAAAATTATCTTTGGCCAAGTGCCAGTAGCTCATGACTGTCATCCTCGGTACTCAGGAAGTGAGATCTGAGGATCACAGTTCAAAGCCAGCCTGGGTAGGAAAGACTCTGAGACTCTTATCTCCAACAAACCATCACAAAACCAGAAGGGGTGCTGTGGATCAAGCCTTGAGCTGAAGAGCTCAGGGACAGCACCCAGGCCCAGAGTTCAAGCCACACAACCAAAAAAAAGAAAGAAAGTAAAACATCCTTGCCTGCAAAAATGTGGAGGTGTGTGTGTGTGTGGGTTCTGTGGAGACCAGGTGCTGGCCTCACTTTACAGACATTTCTAAGAACTCCCCAAGTTTTCCCCAGTTTGAAGCCACAGTAGGATGGGCGGTGCCTTACCAAGAACTCAAGAGAACGAGGCCTTTGGCAGGCAGTGAGTGGGTAAATGGGTGAAGAGATCGGAGTGTTGTGCCTGTATTCTCTCCATTGAAGGATGGGTTTGGATGCTGAGTGTCAAAGTCTGAAGTCAAGGGCTGCAAGAAGTTCGTGTCCTGACAAATTGAGTTTCCTCTGGGAATATGAACATGGCTAAAGCAGGGTGCTGCTGGTGGCTCACAACTGTCATCCTACCTACTCATAAAGCTGAGATGTAAAGACCACAGTTCAAGGCCAGCTTGGTGATACTTCATATCCAATGAACCACCAGAAAACAGGAACTGGCTTTGTGGCTCAAGTGGTAGAGTGATCATCTTCAGCTGAAGAGCTGAAAGTCAGTGCCCTGGCCCAGAGTTCAAACCCCATGACAAGCAATAAACAGAGGTGGCTGTGTTTTCAACATATCAGTGTGTATGGTAGGAAATTCCATGCTGGGTTATGAGACATTCCAGATATGTTAGAGGCTCAGTCTTGTGTCTACAGTTGGACTGAGTACGATAGTGCCATCTTCTCAATGGTCAGATATGATCCGAATGGAGGGAGTTCGTGGTTCTGTTCTCAGGAACAGCTGAGGCCTTGGAATGTCCGTGTGTGTGTATGTGTGTGTGTGTGTGTGTGTGTGTGTGTGTGTGTGTGTGTGTGTGTCTGTTTACGTGTCTGTGTGTCTGTGTGTGTGTGTGTAATTTTCCCTCATCCTTCTCTGCCCCCTTCTTAGGTTCCTGTCCTCTTTCTGACTTCAGATGGTGCCCTTCCTCCACACCGACCTTGCCTTTAGCTCCCTATCAGCATCTACAATGAGTCGAAAATTGCCAGTGGCCTGTGTTCCATATTTTCTCTGGGGCACAAGTCTGGCTGTCCAAATATTTGGCCGCCTCCAGCAGATTCTGGTACAGCAGTGCCAGCTGGCATAGGTCTCTCATGCCTCAGATGGAGGGCCTCAGTCATATGATGTCCTGTCCTTTTCCTCAGCTGGGCCTCTGACATCCCTCTCAACAGGCTGGCAGTGGAGTGGGGAATGGGGGTTTGCTGGTGGGTCTGGCCAACTCAAGCTTGACAGCTGACTGAAGGCCACCCGAGCAAGGAGGATCCAGGGCTACATGGGAGGTGAGACCAAGGTGGCTTGGAAATATTGTTTGGTGTCTAGGAAATGTAAATGTACTTTATCACAGGAAAGTCTATCTTCTGGCCCCAGCTGGGCCTTCTAGACAATTTCGGATGCCCAGAATACAGAGGCACAGACTTTAGATTCCAGGGCCAGGGAGCTGGGAGATGAGAGAATCAATGTTCTGGGGTATTAGTCTTGACCTGGCTATGCCCCTCCCCTCTTGTGTATGTTCACTTCTTAACCCAGTGTTGGCCACACACTGGCCACATGTGGCAGTACTGTGGAAGTGGCGGAAGTGGAGGTGAGATCTAGGATGACCAAAATCTGGATTTATGGCCTGCGGGGCTGGCAAAGTGTGTCTTAAAAAAATCTTTGAGCTGTAACTCTGGGCCTAGGCACTGTCCCTGAGCTTCCTTTGCTCAAAGCTAGCATTCTACCACTTGAAACACAGCTGAACTTTCATCTTTTTTAGTAGTTTAGTGGACATAAGAGCCTCACGGACTTTCCTGCCTGGGCTGGCTTCAAGCTGCCATCCTAAGAGCTCAGTAGCTAGAATTGCTGGCACCTGCTAATGATGTTAGTCTGTGTGTGTGTGTGTGTGTGTGTGTGTGTGTGTGTGTGTGTGTGTGTGTGTGTGTGTTTACCGGGACAAGAAATCAGAGCCTAGATGTTATCCTTTAGCTTGTTTACACTAGGTTCGTGCGGTACCACTTGAACTACAGTAGCTCAACTTCCCAGCTTTTTGGTGATTCATTGGAGGTAAGATACTGCCCAGGATAGCTTTGAATCTTGATTGATCCTCAGGTCTCAGTCTTGAGTAGCTAGGATGACAGGCTTGATCCACCTTCGCCCAGCTGATAATGGCCTTTCTCCACATTGGATTTTGAGCTTCTGAAATCTTCTTTATTTTTTCTGTGCCTATACTGGGGCTTGAATTCAGGGTCTAAGCTCTGGTCTCTTAATATTTTCCCTCAAGGCTGGTACTCTACCAATTGAGCCACAGCTCCATTTCTGGCTTTTGGTGGTTCATTGGCAAGAAGAGTCTCACTAACTTTCTTCCCCTGAGCTGGCTTTGAACCACGATCTCTTATTTCAATCTCTTGAGCAGCTAGGATTTACAAGGGTTGAGTTACTGGTGGCACTGGGTAGAAGCTTTTCTTAAGCAAGTGTTCTTCCCTGTGTTTGCCCTGACTCCTCCATGCAAAGGAGGCCTTAGGGTCAAGGGCTGTGAAAAATAGGCTTTCAGCCACAGGAAATGGCTGGGGTCCATGGTGAAAAATCAAGCTAATCTTCCCCTGGGCCCCATTCTGGACCCTACCCTCTGCCCTACCTGTGACTCAAGTACAAACCTTGACCCAGCCTTGAGTGTTCAGCCATACTTGCCTGAAGACACAGAGCCTTCATTCCTCCACACCACCTGCTCTACACCACACCTCAGGACCTTTGCCCATGCTGTGTACCTTCTGCCTGAGGCTCTCTGTCCTGTTCCACATCTTAGAACTCCTGTGGAATTTTGGCACTAGTTATATCACCTCCTGGAGCAAGCCCTTCCTTCCATTCTCTCTCTTTTTAAAAAATATTGAGTTCCTAGAGATGGAACTTGGTAGACTGACTGGCAAATGCTCTATATTGGTGTGTGTGTGTGTGTGTGTGTGTGTGTGTGTGTGTGTGTGTGTGTGTGTGTGTGCCATTCCTGGGGTTGAAATTCATGGCCTGGATGCTATTCCTGAGTTTTTATGCTCAAGGCTAGCACTCTACTACTTGGAACACAGCTCTACTTCTGGCTTTTTGAGTGTTTAATTGGAGAAAAGATTCTCATATAGACTTTCCTGCCTGCACTGTCTTGCAATTATAATCCTCAGATTTCAGCCTCCAGAGTAGCTAAGAGTATAGGGGTGAGCCATCAGCACCTGCCATCTCCCTCTTACCTATAACCTCGGCCCTCCTCTGAGTCCCAGAAGAGTATGTCTCACCAAGCTCACATGTTTTTGCTAATCTTGGGCTTGAACTAAGGGTCTGGGATTAAGCCACAGTGCCACTTTTGGCTTTTTCTGTTTATGTAGTACTGAGGAATCGAACCTCGAGCTTCATGCTCTCTAGGTAAGCACTTTACCACTAAGCCACATTCACAGCCCAAGGCTCACTTCTAACAGGATCTAGGAGGGTGGGATTTCAGCACAGAAATCGCTGGCCATTTTATATCTTTGCCAGGATTTGGGACCAGCCTGAGACTCGGCAATGAGGAATGGTGAATGATAGCCACCAGGCCTCAGAGATCTAGGCTCACATCCTACAGAGGGATAGGAAATATGGAGCCAGAACCTTCCACAACTCATACAGCCTAGCAACTGTGGTCTCCCTGGAGGTAGTGGCTGGCTGCTAGATGTCCCAATGAAATACCTCAGCCAGAATGTAATGCATCTGTTGCATACACCAGCCCAGGCAAGCCTTCGGGGTTTCACTTATTAAATACCAGAGAAGGATGCTTTGTTCAAGCTACTGGCTCATACTTAGTACTCTCTGAGGGCTTTTCCCAGCTTGCCCAGGTTAGGGGTCTGGGCATGGGCAGCCTGCTGAAAGCCCATCGTCCATACATCTACACACAGAGACATGGAGTTACTGAATTCTTTTATTTCTTTGGCAGGTCCGAGGTTGAAATAGGAGACTAAGCCCTATCCCTGATCTCCTTTTGCTCAAGGGTAGAGCTCTGCCCTTGATGTACAGGCCCAACCCATGGGCATATTTTCCTGTGATCTCTTAGAATTAAGAGTGTCTAGGACTTTCCTGCCCTGGCTGAATTCAAATTGGCATTCTCTACACCTCAGCCTCCTGAGGAGCTAGCATTAAATACAGGAGTCACTGACACCTGGCTTTCTTTTCTTCTTGTTCTTTTTAAAATCATGACAATCTGAAATCTTCACAGTGTTATTCCAATTGTTTACATTTGAAATAAATTATTTAGGCCTGGAGTTAAAATGCCAGGACTGCCACTCACAAATGGAGGGAGATCCTGACAAACTCATTCCTATTTATGTGAATGCTAATGGAATATTATCAAAGTAATCAAAGTAATAATTAAATTTGCAGTTAATTCATGATTCTATTTTAGAATGCCACAGAAAAATTATTGAACTTAAATCTTCCATTCTAACACCATGGTATGATTCCTCTAATGGAAGGATATTGACGAATTTTTAATTAATGCTTTCATAAGTATTCAGCCATTATATTTCATTAAATGGAGAAATAACTTAAACTAATAATTGGTAACTATATATATATGTATATATATATATATATATATATATATATATATATATATAATTTAATGATATCCTCTATATATTGGGCACTATTGTGGCTTGATCACAGGTCCTCAGAATTTCCTGGCAGCTCAGTTTTCCAGAGGATGGTGAGCCAAGACTGTGACCCCATTTATGGATTGGGCATTCTAGGCCATGAGTTGAAATCTCAGCATGGCCAAAAATTTATTCATGGAGTAAGAAGCCACTTTTGACACATTTTTTTTTCCTGAAAAATATCCTGGGTTTCAGTATGATATATAATCTATATGCAAATATATCCTGTGTGATAGGATGTAATAAATGAAATGTTATGTGTATTATAATACTAAAGAAATAAGTGTAATAAACGTCATACTCACTAAACCCATGCATGTAAATAAATCTCATGTATGAATATTATTATTTCATTTTGAGGCTTCTATTCAGGCCCTGGGAACTGGTCTAAAATTTCTTGTCCTCAAGAACGGTGAGCTTCCCCTTCAACCACAGTGCCACAGAGTTACCCAGACCCTGAGTTCAAATCCCAGGCCTGCCAGAAATGTGGTGCAAATTTAAAACCAGGGCTTTTTTTCCTTTGGCTAAGCACAGGGCTTGAACTCAGGTCTTGGCATCTCTGCCATAGTTGACCCTTGGTTCCTGGGACCCAAGTTCAAATCTCGGGGTTGGCAAAACATAAAAAGGAGAAGGATAAAACAGAGAAGTTCAATAACATGGTCTTACATTTTTTCCCCTTTGCATTCTGACAATCCTGGGCTTAAATTAAAAGGCCCAGAAAGTGTACATGATCTTGTGTTTGGCTGGCTATGAGGGAAGCCATAACCGAAACTTCAACTTAGGCCTGGAGGTCGAATCCTGGGACTTCCACTAATGATTGTTGGGAGATTCTAAGAAATGCATGCCAATATACATCCATACAAATGGAATGTTATAAAAGTAACCATTAAATTAGTAGTGTATGAGTATACTATAAAATTATACACAATAATTATACTACTTTGACTAATTTTCAATTAATACCTTGTTATATATTCAACCATGATACTTAAAACTTGAAGGAATAATTTATTTGTCAATAATTACTAGTAATATATGTAATTTCATAATATACAGACAACTTTCTCTTATTTTATACATATGTATACATATATATATATATATATATACATATATATGTCAATCTACATATTTATTTGTTTATACACTTGTCATTCCTGGGGCTCAGTTGTATAGTGATGGCTTGTACATACAAAGCCCTGGATTCGATTCTCCACTACCACATGCATATAAAAATTCGGAAGTTGTGCTGTCACTCAAGCAATTGAGCACTGGCTTTGAGTGCAAAACCATAGGGACTGTGTCTAGACTCTTACTCAAGACCCAGGACTGGCACCAAAATATGATTGAATGTTGTGAATACAACTCTATAAGTATAGGACTTCAAATACCTCATCACAGAGCAAGCCATGAGTCTGGTGCTGACAGCTGCCATCTAACCTGACTTATCCAGAGGTATGCCACTGCAAGCCAGCTCCACAGAACCACATGCTGCTGCCTCGCTCACCCCTGTCATCAAGATATTCGGGGGCTGAGATCTCACACTGATGGGTTTAAAACCCAGCCCTGGCAGGATGTCTGTGAAATTCTGTGCTGTGGCTCAAGCAAAAGTTCATAGGACAGTACCCTCAAAATTTTAGTGCAATCCCTATGGCTGACTCCCTCCCCCCCAAAAAAACCCCCACCAATCTCAATCATTAGATGTGAACTTTGTGCAGTTTGTGATGTTTTTCTGAAAAAATGGTGATACTGATGAAAGCACCCAATACTAATGACATCTTGTGGGATACAGCTATGTGATGAGTTCTTCCTGAGGTGCTGGGTCCTTCGTGTGGTGCTGTGTGCTGAGTCCTGCTCAGGATGCTATGTGCTGAGTCCTTCACAGGGTGCAGTGTTCTGAGTCCTGCATTGGGTGCTGGGTGATGAGTCTCACTGGATGTTGTGTGCTGAATACTGTAAAGAGTGTAATGTGTTTTGTCCTTCAAAGGGTGCATTCTTTCATCTTGCCCTTGTAATAGCTCCACAACTTGGATGATTAGGCAGACAAGAATATTGAGGCTCAGATATGTCCCCATGGCAGGGACAAAATTATGTATTACTGAAGACTAGTGAGTTGTCTACTGCGGACAATTGTTTTGTTTTGCTTTTTTCTCAGTCATGAACCTTGAACTCAGGGTCTAGGCGCTGATCCTTACCTCTTGGACTCATGGCCAGCACTCCACCACGTGTAGCCAAGGACCCTCTTGCAGCAGAGTGCCACAGCCTAGGGTTGTATCGCCAAGGTCTGTCATCCTGGCTTCTCAGGAAGCTGAGACCAGAGTATCTTGGTTCCAAACTATCCCAGACACAAAAGGTCCCATGAGACTATTATCTCCAATTCATCACTAAGAAACGTGAAGTGGAAGCTGGGTGCTTGTGGCTCATGCTGATCATCCTAGCTACTCAGTAGGATGAGATCTGAGGATCATGGTTCAAAGCTAGCCTGGGCAGGAAAGTCCGTGAGACACTTAGCTCCAATGAACCACCAGAAAACCGGTGGCTCAAGTGGTAGAGCACAAGATTAGAGCTGAATTGCTCAGGGACAGCACCCAGAACCAGACTTCAACTCATACAACTGACAACAACAAAAAAGACATAAGCCTATTAACAAACCTGAAGTAGAGGGCTGAGAATGTACCTTAGGGGTAGAGTGCTTTGCATATATGAAACCCTAGGCTTGAATACTCTGGACCAAATCACTAGGAAAAAGCCTGAAATGGCTCTGTGTTTCAAGTAAGAGAGGGCAATCCTTGTACAAGAGAAATTAGATACAGTGCTCATGTCCTGTGTTCAAGCTCCAGGACTAGTGTATGCACATACACACTCCCACGTGCGTTCGCTTACTGACACACAAACACACACAGAAAGTAGAAGTGAAGCTGTGACACAAAATGGGAAGGCAGTAGACTTCTGCTCTGAGATCATGGTCAGCACCCACGCCCTGGGTTTAACCACAAAACTTAGCCTCTCAGGGCCCAACTAGGAGAGGTCAAATGTTTCAAAACCTGATGAGCTTCACCAGCCCTAGATGACAGGAAATTTTGTGATATCTGAGATGTTCTTGGATTTCCAAAGCTTCCGGAAAGCTAGGAGAGGCATCATAGGCCCATCATCGCAGGTTATGAAACATTTAATTAGGTTAAGTGCCCTAGTTGTTTGCCAGAAGGACTCCTGAATTATATTGAGCCCTGTATCTGAACATCAGAATATAGTCTCACAAAGGCAGAATAAGTGCACAGAACTTGGCCTTCCATGGGAGGTGGCATAAATGAAGGCTTCCTGTCAAAATAGAGCACTGGGGAGAGAGATCGTTTGACTTTCAGAGCCTGCCCACACTCCTCCTCACTAAGTGGCCCAGATAGAGTTGCTTGTTACACAGCTCTACAGGATTGAGGACTTTTGTCTGCCTGTCCAGACAATGAGAAAGACTTCTTCCAGCAGGACTGGGATGCAGAGCAACCTTCAGGCTATACTGGGTGCAGTGAGTGGAGCCCTTGAACATGCAATGTCATAAAAGCATCCTCTGTGTTATGAACTCATAGTTTTGAATACAAATTTCCTCTCTTGGTGCCATTCATCATAATTACTCTTACTCTGGAGATTCACCTGTAGGAATACATCCATACATAGACAAAGACGTGGAGATACAGGCTCTTTTTGAGGGGGCAGGTCCTGGGGTTGAACTATGAGCCTGTGCGCTGTCCCTGAGCTCCTTTTACTCAAGGGTAGTGCATTAAGCTCGAGTCAAAGCCCACTTCTGGATTTTTCTGTGATCTCTTAGAAATAACAGTGTCAAGGACTTTCTTACACTGGCTGGATTCAAATTCAGATTCTTTACATCTCAGCCTCCTGAGGAACTGGGATTACAGTCAGCAGCCACTGGTACCATCTTTCTTTTCTTAATTTTTTTTTTTAAATCTGGACAATCTGACTTCTTAGCGGGTCATTCCAATGGTTTGAACTTATAAGAGACTACCCAATGTTATTTATAGCTGTTTTCTCAGAGAAGGATTTTCTCTCCTCATCTTCCACTCTGGTCACATGTTGGAAGCCAAAAGTGAGAAATGAGTGTCACAGGATTGAGGAGTAAATGTCCACAGGACATGCCAGTTCTGTCATTTAGCATTGAGCTGCAGTGAATTTACTGTCTCAGGATGAGAGGTCCAAAAGCTGGAACGATCGTCATACTGTCTGCATTGCTCCTTTTGCCTATAAAATGTTCTAATAATTATGAGTGCTGTGTGTCTCCAACCTTAACTATCTAGGACACACTACAAGAATCTGCACGTTTCTATTTTTATGTAGTACCTCCTGAGACTTAAAGTTTTTTGTGGAGTGGCTCCTTGGTAAATCCCTGAGGAAAGCTGCTTGAATCCTCTTCAGGAGATCGCCTTACAAAGCCAGCCCAAGCAGGAAGTCTGTGAAACTCTTATTGCCAATAAACCACCAGAAAACCAGAAGTGGAGTAGTGGCCTAGAAGACAGAGCTCCAGTTTTGGGAGAGAAAGCCTAGCAGGAAACACAGGCCAGACCAGGCAGGACAGTCTGGGAGTTGCTTATGTCCAATTAACGACCAGTTGGCTGGAAGTAGAGCTATGGCAGTATTAGAAGCTCAGCCTTGAGCAAAACAGCTGAGGAACACATTGCACCCTGAGTTTAAGCACTGAGATGTCCAAAAAATAAAATTCAAAAAGAGAAGGCCAAGTTTATGTATCAGTGCCCTACTTTCTTACTTGTGTATGTTAATTCTTTGAGTGCAAACAGACTGTAAGCAAAGCTTTTGCTTTCATATACTGATTGATTTTTCAGATATGCTTGTTACGCATACTGCATCATTCTCTTTATTTCAGCCCCATCACTTTGCTCTTCCAGGGTTCCAGGCCTCTGTCCTTATAAAATGCACATTGCAGCTCTCAGCAGCCTATAGTTACATTTTATTATGAGGCCAATCCAGGAACAGTCACAAATAAGGCAAGGGAAGAGAAGATCAGGGTTTACAGAAATAACCGGTATTCAGAAAATTACACTTGGGGACACAAACTGTAGCATACTTATGTAAAAACTACCATTAAGAAAAAAAGATGAGGGGGCAGGGAATGTGGATTGGTGAGAGAGTGCTTGCCTAGCATGCAAGAAGCCCTGGGTTCTATTCTTCAGTAGTATATACAGAGAAAAAGCCAGAATTGGTGCTGTGGCTCAAGTAGTAGAGTGCTAGAGACAATGCCCAGTCCTTGAGTTCAATCTAAGAAATGTCAAAGAGATATATAGGTAGGTAGGTAGGTAGGTAGGCAGGCAGGCAGGCAGATAGATAGATAGATAGACAGATAGATAGATAGATAGATAGATAGATAGATAGATAGATAGATAGATAGATAGATAGATAGATAGATAGATAGATAGATAGATAGATAGATAGATAGATAGATAGATAGATAGATAGATAGATAGATAGATAGATAACTAGATAGATAGATAGATAGATAGATAGATAGATAGATAGATAGATAGATAGATAGATAGATAGATAGATAGATAGATAGATAGATAGATAGATAGATAGATAGATAGATAGATAGATAGATAGATAGATAGATAGATAGATAGATAGATAGATAGATAGATAGATAGAAAAATGATACATGAATCTGGTCTTGGATGTCAGGAGGAAAGAAGGGAACAATTCCAAGTCATGAGTCCTTCTGCAGTGTGCCAGGACACCAGCATCGCCTTCACACAACCACAGAGCAGGAAGACTGTCTCTTTTTCACTTCTCAGGCAGATGAAGGCCCCAGAACCAAGAAGGCAAAGCCAGGTTCTAACTCAGGTGAGAAACAGCCCTGCCTGACGTTCGACTGGGGATTTGCATTAATGATGTGGAGAATGAAGGAAGGAGAATGGATTGGCAGAGGTAGAAGAAGGGCCTTCAAATCTGACAGATGTAGAGTAAAAAATCCACTCCTTAAGAACAGAGAGCAGGGTTTTTCTACTCTGTTCCTGCCCTCTCTCTCACTAAACTGACTCTCGATTGGTAACCTAAAGATAGCCTGAGGCTACCTTCACCTAAAGGAGGAAGGTTATGCATCGTTTGAAGAGGCTGAGAAAGCCTGACCGTGGTGTAACTGTAACAAATGTTTCAGGTTTCCCCTCATTGCTGGATGTGTCTGGAATGAATATAATGAAGTGGTTTGCAGCTCACTTCCCTGTTGAGTGTGTATCTTCTGCCTCCTAATCCTACAATCCTAGGTCTCTCCACCTAGCCTGGCTTTTGATACTGTTTTCTGTCCTTCAAATACAGTGTTACACTGGAGTTCTCCCTGCTAACAGGGCTAGGGCTTGAATCCTGAGAATTTCATTTGAACCTTGGATGGGTCAATGATGTTTCTTTCCTTCTTCTATAGCACAAGAATTCTAATAACATTTAGAGTTCAAGGAATTTCTCATCACCAAAGGAAACACAAGAAACTATTGAACACCTGACCTTTCAGAAGTGAAAGTCAGAGTGTCATAGACTTTCCTGCCCTGGTTGGCTTCACCCTGTAATCCTGAGACCTCAGCCTCCTTAGCTAGGTTGATGAGTTTAAGCTACTGGTGCTCTGCTAGGTTTAGGACTGTAATGACACTGACAATACAAGTCAAGTGCTTATCACAAAGGGCTTGGGGAGCATATTAAGCCTTTCAACATTGGACCATTCAGATCCCTTTAGCACACAAGGTTATAATGCTAGAGTCTGAGAGCCTGGGCAAGTGGATCTGTTACACTTCAACCTTAAGCTCTGACTCCAATTCTGGTTTACATCAGCTTTTATTTTCCAGGGAACGTTCTCCTAATTAGCAGATAGGAAAAGTACTTTGATTAACCCTTACTTTTTTCCAGTTGTGTGTCTTGTGTCAAGCTTGGGCCCTGTCCCTGGGCAATTCAGCTCAAGGCTAACACTCTACCACTTGAGCCACAGCGCCACTAGGGGTTTTTTTTGGTGGTACATTGGACATAAGAGTCTAACAGGCTTTCCTTGCCTAGGCTGTCTTTGAACTGTGGTCTTCAAATCTCAGCATCCTGAGAAGCTGGGGTTCCAGGTGTGAGCCACCCGCATCTGGCCAATTGTTTATGACAGTCCTGGGGCTTATTTTTATCAAGGCTAGCACTCTGCCATTTGAGCCACTCCACTGCTTCTGGCTTTTTCTGAGTATGTGGCACTGAATATTCAAGCCCTGGTCTTCATGCATGTTGAGCCAGCTCTTTACCTGTAAGCCATATTTCTAGGCTCACCCTTACAATCTTATCCCACAACTTGTCTGTCCAAAAAAAAGGCTTCTGAGTATAAATCATTAAAGAAATCCCTATAGGAACGTGTTCAAAGATAAATAAGACAAAGTTCATACTTGAGAGAGACCCTAAACGTGTGAAGATTATTACAAATGCCATTTAATTATGTATCATGTTTCAATACAAAAAGTTTTAATGAAAAATGAGTCAATGTCCTAAATTATTGTGTATAATTTTCTAATAGATGTGCAAAATGTAATAAATATGTGTATGATAACACTAAATAAAATACTCAATAAATAAATGAATCAAATAAAAAATAAATACAAAATCAATAATAAAAATCATAATATGTAATAAACATAATTATGTAAGTATATATCCTATATTACATATGTGTAGAAATATCTTTTCCATTGCAGGGCCTCCATTCAGGCCAGGGGAACTCTAGCCTGAATTTCATTTTGTCAAGGACAGTAAGCTTCGCCTTCACCCATGGTACAAAAGAGTTACTTGGATGGTGAGATCAAATCCAACCAATGGTAAAAATATTGGCCAGTTCCAAGATAGTGACTTAATTTTTTAATGAAAGCAGTTATGTTTATTCAGTTACATACTGAACATTTTAAAAAGCAGTGTAGAATTTTGTACAGCTATTCAGACGTCCGTCCCTTACTCACAAAGTGCTTCTCTGAACACTACATTGTTTCTTTCTTGTACTTTTTTTATTGTAAAAATGTTGTACGGAGGGGTCACAGTTACTTGAGCAAGGTCATGAGTATATTTCCTATTGAGCATTGTTGCCTCCTCCTTTGTTTTCCTCCTACCATCCCTTCCCTCCCATCTCCAAAACTACTCCTCCTGCCAAGCTGAGTGACTTATTTTTAGTTTTGGCTTGGCATGGGGTTTGAACCCCAGTAGTGGCAAATCTGCACTTTCCCTCACATTGCTACAGATTTACAAAGACCCTGAGGTCAAATCCCAGGCTAGGAAAGAAAACTGACAGAAATTCCAAATTAGGGAGCTTTATTTTTTTTAATTTAGTTCATTAATTAATTAATTAATTTTTCTTTTCTTTTCTTTTTATTTGGGGGGGCAACCATGGGGCTTGAACTGAGGTCGTGGCAACTCTGCCTCAGCTGGATCACCCTAGGCTAGCTGCTGTTCAGGACCCATACCCAATCCTGGAATCCTAGGCCCAGAGGGCTTGCATGAGGATAAAAGTGGGATAGAACAAAAAGTGGGAAGCTGCAGAAGTCTGGGGTTTTATGTTTTTTAGTTTGCACAGTGATCATCCTGGGTCTGAATCAGATAGCTGCAAAGTTGATCTAACCTGCCATATCTGAAGGCTGGCACACTATCAAGGAAACCATATGACAACCTGTCAACATAGTCCCTGGCTTCAAATCCCGGTCCTGACACCTACCAATGACAGGGGATCACAAGAGACTCATTCCTATGCATAGGAATACCGATTGGAAGAGAAGTTTGTGCATCGGTCAAGTCTAAAATTGGATGCAATAATCCTAGGACACGGATCGATCCCAATTAATAGTTTATTAAGCATGAAAAGAATACTATTCCTTTAATTGTAGTATAATAAATACCTAAGAATTGGTAGGAACGTAATATATGTCATTCAGTCATAGATAGGCGGCTATGGCTCTTTTTACCAATATATATTTATTTGTATACCACTGTCTGCCTATCCACGTATCACTGTTTTGTACAATCCTGGGGCAAGATCTCAGCAGCTGCGAACCACCTGACAGCTTCATTGGCTAGAGGCTGCCGTGCTCACACTCACCCATTCATGAATTGGGACTGCATGTCCCTGAGTTCAGATCCTAGCACTGCCAAAAATTTAATCTTGGATTAAGAAGCCAATCTGTTTTCCTTTTCTGGGAGAGTCCTGGGTGTCAGGCATGATTGAGAAGACATCTACAAATCTAAATGCTATGTGAAAGGATGCAAACAATATAATACATTATTAGGTGTCATCACAGTCAATAAAATAAATGGTAAATAAATGAATAAAACAAAAAATTAAATGAATAACCACCCCAAACATAATATAGTCTGAACATCTGTATGGAAGTTCAATCCTATCTTTGAAATGTATATAAGGAATATGCTTTCCAGGGATAAGCCTTGAATTCAGGCCTAGGGAACAGGCCTGACTTTCTGTTCTTCAGGCATGGTGAGCTTCCCATTCCTGCACAGTGGAACAGAGTTACCCAGACCTCGTGTTCAAATTCCAGGCCTTGCAGACAAAAAAATGCCACCACACATTCCAAGCAAGGGAGCTTCATTAGCATTTTTAATATTTTTTCAGTTCACTTCACCTTTATTTGATACATTTTGATTTTATAACACTAAAGTTTTTCAAAAAAGGACTTTAAACTTTTACATTTCATCATAGCACATTGGTGTTTCTATTTTGACCATCTTCTATGAAGAGTGAACATGAAAATAAGGACACCATTTCTCCCTAGAAGGTTGGGACAGTTGATTTTATTTATATTTAGAGTTATTTCTATATTTATAAACTCTACATTTGTGTCATGTTAGTTTTCCTCAGTGCCTACAACGAAATACACTAGGGGAGTCACAGCACAAAAAGTTGTGTTTCTGAATAAAAACTTACTTTTGTGAGGACAGCAGGTACTTGTAAGCATTTGGGGAATAAACTAGATTGTAAAATGAAAAACAATAACATTGGGAGTGGGATGTAGTCAGTAGTGGAGTATTCGCCTAAAGAGCATAAGAATCTGGCATAAAAGTTTCCTAAAGCTCAAAGTGTTAGAATTTTATGATCTGTATGAACAAACTTTTTTTTTTTTGGTCGTGGGCCTGAACTCAGGGGTTATCCCTGCACTCTTCAGCTCAATGTAAGCAATCTACTTCTTGAGTCACAATGCTACTTCCGGTTTTCTAGTGGTTTATTGGAATTAAGAGTCTCACCAACTTTCCTGTCCAGGCTGGGTTTGAACCGCCATCCTCAAATCTCAGCCTCCTGATTAGCTAGGATTATAGGCATGAACCACCTGTGCCAGGCACGTGAACAAACTTCTTAAAGATTGATTCTGACCTTTTCCGCTTGACTCATACCTATACTAGATATTGCAAATAAGGGAAACCATGGGACCTATGCTTCTTTGGGCCTGGCTTACTTCACTTAATGAAATTTTTTCCAAACCTTTCCATTTCCTAACAAATGGGGAAATGTCATTCTTTCTGATGGAGGCATAGAATTCCATTGTGTGTATATACCACATTTTCTTGATCCATTCATCTACTGAGGGGCATCTCGTTTCTTTCATGCATGTGTTTCTAACGCACTTATAAGATTATTTCTTTGTTGCTTTGTATGTCCCTCCCCCACAGTGTAACCCCCGCTTTCACTATATTTGATGTCAGTATAACATCTGGAGGAGATGAGGACAAACAAGTCGTTTAAGGATTCAAGTGGACCTGTTGCAACAATGAGAAGTACAAAATGTCATGTCAAAACCAGCTTTACAATTTCGTTGTGGGGGGGGGAGGGGGGTATAATTGGGTGGGGGGAGGGGGGTAAAATTGGGTGGGGGGAGGGGGGAGGCGGGGAAGGGAAGTGAAGGGTAAACAAAGGAGGAGGCTGCAATGCTTGGTAAGAAATGTATGCATTATCCTGCCCATGTAATTGTAGCCCCTCTGTACAGTATGTTCTCAAATAAAATAAAATACAATTAAAAAAAAAAGATTGATTCTGAGAAAATAAACCTGGAATATACTTTCAGTATAAATAATTTATAATGCTATGTTTAAGGCACTAATTCAGAAGTATTTATTCATTGGCTGGTTTCTTAGTTTATTTAAAGATATATTATATATTCATTATGAATATATATACATATATTATTAAAATGTAGCTTTGAAGTGTACCTAAGAGCATATATGCTCATGTAAAGTTATACAACTGCACAAGCTTCATTATTTTTTTTCCAGTTTGGTTGGTACCATAAATTATGTGGGATTTTTCTACTGTTGTTTTGTTCTCTGTTTTTGGAGGATTTCTCTCCCTTTTATCTCCCTCTCTCCCTCCATGAACTTGAACTCAGCTTGGTCTTTCTTGCCTTTGTTGTTCATAGCTGATTTTCTACCATTTCAGCCATACCTGTAGCCGGGCTTTTTGCCAGTTAATTGGAGATGAGTTCTCTCAGGCTTTTCTGCCTTCATTACCTTTGAAATTTCATCGTGCAGTTCTCAGCCTCCTGAGTAGCTAGGATTACAGATGTGGGCAACTGGGGTGCCTAGGGATAAATTAGACTTTGGTTGGTGTATTCTTTCTGTTTTTCTAAGCATGGGATCATCTAATATAGAAATTCAGTGAATGTCCTGGGTCTGAAGTAAGATATATAATATATATGCAAATCTGTATAGTTCTCATAATATGTAATAAATTTAATATGTGTAATAAGTATAGTAATAGTCAATAAATATAATGAATGAATAATACAAAAAATAAATACCCTGAAAGCAATATACAGTAAACATAATTATGTAGATATTAAAAATTTTTTCAAGTGTGGATGAATATTACTTTAACAGGGCTGAGGATTGAATTCAGGCCTAGGGAAGAGGCCTGAATTGCTTGTATTCAAAGAGGGTGAGTTTCCCCATTCTCCACAGTGCATTAGAGATTCCCAGACTCTGAGTTCAAATCCCAGGCCTAGCAGAAAAAAGCAGACACGAATTCCAAGCCAGGGAGCTCCATTAGTATTTTTAATATTTTTAAATTTTTAAAATTTTTTATTTTACTTTTTATATACTTTATTAAAATTTATTTTATTTTATTTATTTATTCATTTATTTTGCCAGGCACGGGGCTTGAACTTAGGTCGTAGCAACTCTGCCTCAGCCTCCATCACCCTAAGCTGGAATGGTGCAGCTTCTGGGCCCACAGCCCATCCTGGGATCCGAGGTTTCAGGGGATGACAGGAAAACAAATTGAAAATGGCACTGAAAAATAGCCGCGAATTGCAGACAGTCGGCGGTTTCTCGGTTTTCCTTCCTTGCATGGTGACCATGCCGGGTCCAAATGACACAGCTATAACCTGTAGGTTACCTGGCATTGCTGAAGGCTGGCAGGCTGGCAGCAAACCCATAGGCCAATCTGGACACCTAGGCATTTGAATTCTGGTCATGGCACTTAGAAAGGGCTGGAGAGCCTAAGAAACTATTGTCTGTTCATAGGAACCCCAGAGGAATGTGATCAATGTCATGGTTGGATGAGTAGTTTGTCAATCAGCCTAACATAAAATTAAACCCAGTATTCACAAGCTGTGGATTGATTTTAATTCATAGTTTATTATGCATTAAAAGAATACATGTGTGTGTGTGTGTGTGTGTGTGTGTGTGTGTGTGTGTGTGTGTGTGTGTGTGTGTGTGTTTTGTCGGTAGTGGGGCCTGAACTCTGGTCCTGGGAACTCTCCGTCAGCTTTTAAGCTCAGGGATAGTGTGTACCATTTGAGACACAGCCCCATTCCCGGCTTTTTCTGATCATGTGGTGCTGAGGAATTGAACCCAGGGCTCGTGCATGCAAGACAAGCACTCTCCCAGTGACCACTTTCCCAGCCCCTAAAAGAATACTATTGATTAAATAGAATTCTCACTACATACCTGTGAATCACTAGGAAGGTAGTATATGTCATTGAATACTACTAGATACACATCACTGGAAGTATCTAAATTTCTAAATATATATTTATTTTTATACCACTGTCTGAATAGAAAAGTATTGCTATTTTGGCCAAACCTGAGTCTCGATCCCAGGTCCTGGTATCCACCTGGCATCTGAATGTGCTAGAGGCTTCCATGCTGACACTCACCCATTCATGAATTGGGCCTCCTAGGGCTTCAGTTCAGGCCCCAGCATTGCTAAAAATGTCTTCCTCGAGAAAGATTCCAAATGTGATACCTGTTTTCCTTTTCTGTGCGAGTGCTGGGTGTCAGGTATGATGTAAAAATATGTCTGCAAAGCTCCACGCTGTGGAATAGATTTGAATGAATGTAATAAACGTTATAGGTGCACTCACAGTCAGTCTATAAATAAATGGTAAGTAGATAAATAAATAATAAAATATAATGAATCATTCCAACAAACAAGATATAAATTGAATATATGGATGTAAGTATAAATCATATAATAAACATGTCTATAAATGTTATGTTTTCCAGGGCTGGGGCTTGAATTCAGTTCTAGGGAACAGGCCTGAATTGCTTGTCTTCAAAGGAGGAGAGCTTTCTTTTCCTCCACCTGCTCAGTGCATTAAAATTACCCAGATCCCAAGATGCATCCCTGCCTGGCAAACAACAAAATGGCACAAAATCCAAGACAGGGAGCTTCAGTAATATTATTAATTAATTAATTTATTTTTTGCCATGCACGGGGCTTTAACTCAGGTCATGGCAATTCTTCCTCAGTTTCCATGACCCTAGGCTGGGAAGGTGCAGTCACTGTACCCACAGCCCATCCTGGGTCCTAGGCCTCAGGGACTAACAGGAAAACAAAATGAAAACACCATCAAAAAAAAAAAAAGCCACGAACCACAGAAGGTCAGCAGTTTCTATTTTTCTTCATTGCACGGGGACCATCCTGGGTCTGAATGACATGGCTGCAACCTGTAGTTCACCTGGCATTGCTGAAGGCTGGCGGGCTGTCAGTGAAGCCATAGGCCAACCTGGATGCTAGGCCCTGAGTTCGAATCCTGATCATGCCATTTAAAAGGGGCTGGAGAGTCTAAGAAACAATTGCCTGTCCATAGGAATACCATGGAAATGTGATAAATGTCATGGATGGATGAGTAGTCCCTCAAAATGAATCTAGAATAAATTTAGACCCAATAATCACAGGACACAGATTGATTTTAATTCATAGTTTATTATGCATTAAAACAATATGATTGATTAAATGGCATCCCCACTAAATACATGAGAATCGGTTGGAATGTAGTATATGTCATTGAATACTAGATACACACCTCTGGCAGTACCTAAATATCTAAATTTATTTTTATTTATGTACCACCATCGTCATAGAAAGTTACTGTGATTTTGGCCAAATTTAGATATTTATATTTATTTATGTACCATCATCGTCATAGAAAGTTACTGCGATTTTGGCCAAACAGGGGCTTGATCCCAGGTCTTGGGATCGACTTGGCAGCTGAATGGGCTAGAGGCTGTGGTGCTGACACTCACCCATTCAAGAATTGGACCTCTCAGGCTTTCAGATCAGGTCGCATCATTGCCAAAAATTTCTTCCTGGTGTAAGTTTTCAAGTGTGACACCTGTTTTCCTTTTCTGTGCAAGTTCATAATATGTCTGTAAAGTTACATGCTATGGAATAGATTAGAATAAATGTAGTAAATATTATGGGTGCACTCACAGTTCGTAAAATAAATGCTAAATCAATAAATCAATAATAAAACATAATGATTCACTCCAACAAACACAATATAGACTTAATATATAGATGTAAATATAACTCGTATATTTAACATGTCTATAAATGTTATGAGGTTCTTGAATTCAGGCCTAGGGAAGAGTTTAGTTCATGCATGATTCTCATAGGAAATGATAGGCAAGACGTATGGCACAACAATAATTTTTAATTAAGAGTTCATGAAGTGTGACAATAAGGATCACATTCAGAAATTGGAGGAAAGGGGAAAGATCCAAGAATCAGTACTCACATGGTGTAGAGCACATGGGCAGCAAAGATGGCGCTGATAGGAAGTTGAGTGGACAGAGCCCGATTTGCTTCATGTTCAGTGCTTAAACAGACCGTGGAAGCTTAGGTGCATGATAGGATGTGACCTTGACAGTGATTGGTTCCTCTTCCTCCCCTCCCATGCTACCCATTCTTTTTTGTTTTAAAAATGGCTTGCTCTATGTTAATAAATGACTTTTCCTGCTTGAGTTGACTCCCTGCTGCATCTGATTGTCTCCCTGGCTGAGGGAGATTGGGGAACAGGTGAGCGGCCACACTTACCTTTCCTCGGACCCTGTCCGTCTTTTGTGGGATGGATGAAGACCCAACATCTGACTCCCAACAAGGGGCACGAAAGGAAAAAATACCAGCAGAGGCTAAGCAGTCTGTCAGGGTAAGTGAAACCCTTACTATGGGTAATGCTATCTTACAGAAGAAGGAGGAGGAGGCAATATTAGGCCTAGGAGGAGTAAAGGAGGACTTGGGAAGTCAGAAGGAAAAGGAATGGGTCAAATTTGACCTAGAACACACTGAAACATGCACCATGGAAGTCAAAACGAGGATGAAAGTTAGTCCCTCTGATTCAGATGCCCCTGATGGTCATAGCCCCTCTCCTTATTCCCCCGATTGGAGGGGAGGTATGGAACCCTACACGATCTGTGAGAGATACCTGCAAGAATTGGACCCCTACAAACCATCCACGGAGGGGTGTAGGGCGGGGGAAGTAACCTACTAGGAGGCCTACCCTGGAAAGGAAGGGCCACCTGAGAGCATGGACCCTAGGCCACAGGATTTGCTACCCCAAGTGTAAACGGTCAATCTGGCACCAAGAGCAAACAGGCCCTTGGAATGGTATCGATGGGAAGCTAAGGATCTTAAAGAGCTCTGCAACGTGGTGGCGGAGGATGTCCCAAACTCTCCTTTGGCCCAGAGCTTATTACAGGACATTGCTTATCACCCAGGTGTTGCTAAAGCCTGGCTGGATGTGGCTAAAGCTGTCCTCACTAGTTCTCAGTTTATTAAATGTGTGCTTTCTTTAAGGAGGAATGTAGAGGGCAAGTAGAGAATAACCAGCAGGCTCAACCCATGATACCTATTACTTATGCCTTGTTAACAGGGACGGGGAAGGGTACTCCACTGTCATCCAACAGGAGGCAATACCTGGTCCATACCGTGACTAGGTGAGGCAAGCAGGACTTGTCACTTGGTACAAACTGGATGATAGGCCTACTGAGTCCCCTATAGCAGGAGTGACGCAAAAACCTGGTGAGCCTCTAGCTGAGTTTGTAGACTGAGTCCAACAGAGCATTCATCACAAGCTTCCAGCAGGGAACCTCCGGGATCAGTTTGTAAAGCTACTGTTCTGGGAAGGGATGAATTCATACCACTGCACGGCCTGTGCGGGATTGAGAGAGTTCACTGAGCAGATGGGTGGTGGCCTCATAGGATGTGGGAATGCAACAGCACCAGTCCCAATCACTAGCTTTAGCTTTACAGGCTCAGACATCTGCCATGACTGAGGCTATTACCCAGGTGCTGGCAGCCCAGGGCCGAGGAACCCCAAGATCATCGTGGAGAGGGACTTGTAGGGTGTAGGGGGCAATTTCCCCCTCCCAGCCATTTGGCGGGGGGATTGTTGTAAGCAGTCATTCTTAAAGTGTCTCTCTTTCAAGTCCCTCTCTCCGATGATTAACCCCAACAGGTGACCTGGACAGTGATCTGCGCTGACAATGAAGAAATCATCAATAGACTTCAAGAGAAGCTGTTCCTTTGACCTGGAGGCCTGACCTTCATTTTGATCACCACCCTATGTCATTATGTATGGACCATTTAATATTTGTGTAGGAGCACTTATTTTAATGTTACCGGCTCTAATTGTTCTTTTACTACTTGCTTGTACAACCAACTTTTTTTATGCTTTCCTGTAAACATGTCTAAAATCTGTTCCAAAACAACCCCCACCTCTGGACTCTGAAGTGGCAAAGACTGCTATCCCATCCCTGACTAATGCTAAAAGACTGCTAATGACATTACTTGGCCTGGGAATGCTTTTGCTGATTGTTTCTCTATGCCTTACTTGCATTATATGTGCACTGCAAAACTCTTATGAGTTTAGCCAGCCAATTACATAAGATCAAGCTCCAAGTGAATAAATTTCTCCCAGGGAGGAATCACAGCCAGAAATGGGTAAGAGGGGGTGTCAGTCTGTCCCTTGCTCTGAAGAAGTTCTTGATGATGGGTCAGGCAGACAAGGCGATCCACCCAAAAGAAGATAGGTGGGTTCACTTCCTTAAACAAAGACGGGGGAAGATATTGGGAGCCATTTGGAGCTTAAAGTAAAGCTCAAAGTCATCTTGACCACTGTGCTCGCTTAAAGGCATGTACAAGGAACTGGCTTACTTAAAAGACACCAGGTACCCAGGATTGCTCTGCTATGTCTGCAGTTTGTTTTAAATTTTCCTTGTTTTTCTGGACTATAGTAGAATGGCCTGAGTATGGGGGCCCACGAGGATGCACCATGCCACATGTGTGGAACTCCCAATACCCAGGCTGCTCCCAGGTTTTGAAGAGGATGACCTTACGAGATACTGACTTTTATATATGCCCAGGAATTAATTGAACTGCTTTGGACATTTCTAACTGTGGTGGGACTGATGGCCAATGCTATCCATACCAATGAAATCCTTTTAAAATAACCTTTACAGAGGAGGGAAAAAGATAACTAACTTGGAGGTGGGTCTGCCATTTAAACAAAAAAGAGGGAATCTATAGAGCACATGGACAGTAAAGATGGCGCTGATAGGGAGTTGAGTGGGCAGAGCCCGATTTGCTTTACAGTATGTAACCAGACCATGGAAGCTTAGGTGCATGATAGTATGTGTATGTAACCAGACCATGGAAGCTTAGGTGCATGATAGTATGTGACCTTAACAGTGATTGGTTCCTCTTCCCCTCTCATGCCACCCACTCTTTTTTGCTTTAAAAACGGCTTGATCTGTGTTAATAAATGAGTTTTCCTGCTTGAGTTGACTCCCTGCTGCGTCTGATTGTCTCCTGCGATGAGGGAGGCTTGGAAACGGGCGAGTGGTCGCACTTACCTTTCCACAGACCCTGTCCATCTTTTGTGGGATGAACGAAGACCTGACAACATGGTAGATGGGATTCCACCCCGAGCCTCAAACTCCGGTCCGGGAAACCCCTAGCTCCTTAGTTGCTCACAGGTTGGTATCCTCACCTAGACCCTTTCGCCAATTGGGCCTGCTAAGCTCTGAGTTCAAATCCCAATACTGCCAAAAGATTAATCCTAATGTGAGAAGCCCATCGATCCACTTGTTTTCCTGTCCTGTGAAAGTTCTGGGTCTCAGGGAGGATGGAGAATTCTATATAGGCAACTCTATAACCATAGGAATAAGTTGTTATCTGTGTCGGTACAGTTATGTCTGTCATCATACTCAATAAAACACAAATGCATCCATGACTAAGACACACAATAAAAAGAGTAACTAAACTGAACTCTTGATGCATTCTATACATATATGTAAATAGAGATCCTATGTGTAAAATAGGTGGTACATTATTATTTCCAGTGCTGGGGCTTCAATTTAGGACCTTGTGACCTGGCCTGATATTATAATTTTCAAGGATGTTGAGCTTCCCTTTCCCCCACAGTGTTATAGATTTACCCAGACCTGAGTTGGAATCCCAGCTGTGGGAGAAAAATGGTGCGAGTTCTGAGCCAGATAGTATTATTATTATTATTATTATTATTATTATTATTATTATTATTATTATTATTATTATTATTATTTCCAAGGAAAGGATTTTTTAAAATATTTTATTTTATTTGTGAACATACTGTACAGAGGGGTTACAATTACATGGGCAAGATAATGCGTACATTTCTTACTAAGCATTGCTGCCTCCTCCTTTGTTTACCCTTCAAATCCCTTCCCAGCTTCCCCCCTCCCTCACCAGTCCCAAACTTTCTCCCTCCCCCCACCTCTGGCACCGACGTTGTAAAGCTCATTTTGGACATGAAAACTTGTACTTCTCATTGTTGCAACAGGTCCACCTGTATCCTTAAACGACTTGTTTTTCCCCATCTCCTCCACAAGTTATATTGACATCAAATATAGTGAAAGCAGGGGTTATACTGTGGGGGAGGGACATACAAAGAAACAAAGAAATAATCTTATAAATGGTTTAGAAACACATGCATGAAAGAAAGAAACATTAAAATACGTATCTAAGGGATCATTTTCCCATTTTCCTAACATCACATTATCTGAACTTTTCCACTTGACTCATACATATACTAGATATTGCAAATAAGGGAAACCATGGGACCTATGTTTCTTTGGGCATGGCGTACTTCGCTTAATATAATTTTTTCCAAGTCTTTCCATTTCCTAACAAATGGGGCAATGTCATTCTTTCTGATGGAGGCATAGAATTCCATTGTGTATATATGCCACATTTTCTTGATCCATTCATCTACTGAGGGGCATCTGGGTTGGTTCCAGATCTTAGCTATGGTTAATAATGTTGCAATAAACATAGTTGTGCTGGCAGGTTTAGTGTGGTCTTGTTTGTAAACATTTGGGTAAATGCCCAAAAGTGGGATTGCTGGGTCATAGGGGAGTTCGATGTAGAGTCTTTTGAGGAACCTCTATACTGCTTTCCATAGTGGTTGAACAAGTTTACATTCCCACCAACAATGACGTAAGGTTCCCTTCTGTCCACATCCCCTCGACCATTTGTTGTTGTTAGAGTTCTTGATTTTTGCCATTCTAACTGGAGTGAGGGGGTATCTCAATGTTGTTTTGATTTTCATTTCTTTTATGGCTACGGATGTTGAGTATTTCTTCATGTGTCTATTGGACATCTTTCTTCTTCAGAGAAGTTTCTCTTTAAGTCTTTAGCCCACTTGTTTATTGGGCAGTTGTTTATTTGAGGATATGTTGTTGGAGGATTTAATTTTTTGCGTTCCAATTATATTTTAGATATGAGACCCTTGTCCGTTGTATGGCTAGTAAAGATCTTCTCCCAATCCGGGGCTTTTTATTGATCTTGTTACATATGTCCTTTGCCATGCAGAAGCTCTGCAACTTTATGCAATCCCATTTGTCCAACCTTTCTTTGATTTGTTGTGTTTCTGGGTCTCTATTAAGAAAATTTCGGCCTGAGCCAAGGAGACCTAGGGTTTCTCCTATTCCATCCTGTAATGTTTTCAGAGTGTCTGCTTTGAGTTCAAGGTCTTTGATCCATTTGGAGTTGATTCTGGTGCATGGTGATATATAAGGATCTAGCTTTAGTTTTCTACAAGTAGTTAACCAATGTTGCCAGCACCATTTACTGAAAAGGCTGTCTTTGTTCCATTCTATTGTTTTAGTTCCCTTATCGAAGATTAGATGGCTATAGGTCTGTAGGTTCATTTCTGGGTTTTCAATTCTATTCCATTGGTCCTGAGGTCTGTTATGCCAATGCCAAGCTGTTTTGATTACTATGGCTTTATAGTAGAGTTTGAAATTTGGTATCGATATTTCTCCAGCAGTGTTCTTTCCGTTGAGGAGCGTTTTTGCTATTCTGGATCTTTTATTGTTCCATATGAATTTTTGGATTGCCTCTTCTATTTCCTTGAAGAATGAGGGTGGAATTTTGATAGGTATCGCGTTGAATTTGTAGATAGCCATGGGAAGAATTGCCATTTTCATGATGTTAATGTTTTGTATCCAGGAGCATGGGAGGTTTTGCCATTTTTTAAGTTCTGTGTTGATTTCCTTTTCCAAGATTTTAAAGTTTTCATCATAGAGTTCATTCACTACTTTGGTTAAGTTAATTCCTACGTGTTTTAATTTTTGTGGAGGTATTACAAATGGAGTTGCTTTCCTAATTTCAGCCCCTCTTTTCTCATTGTTGGCATACAGAAAGGCCATTGATTTTTGGGGTTTAATTTTATACCCTGCTACTTTGCCAAAGTTTTGATTCAGCTTGGGTAATTTGGGAGTGGAGTCTATGGGATTCTTTAAATACAAGATCATGTCGTCTGCAAAGAGGGAGAGTTTTATTTCTTCTTTCCCTTTTTGGATCCCCTTTATGTCTGCATCTTGTCTTATTGCTGTAGCTAGGCATTCTAATACTAATTCTAATACTTGTCTTGTTCCTGAGTTAAGAAGAAATGGCTTTAGTTTTTCACCATTAAGTATAATGCTGGCTGTGGGTTTGTCATATACACTGTTTATTTTATTGAGGAATGTTCCATGGATTCCTAATTTTTCCAAAACCTTCATCATAAAGGGGTGTTGGATCTTGTCGAATGTTTTTCTGCATCTATTGAGATAACCATGTGGTTCTTATTCTTGCTCCTGTTGATGTGATGAATAATATTAATTGATTTGCGTATATTGAACCAGGTTTGCATCCCTGAAGTGAATCCTGTTTGATCATGGTGTATGATTTTTGAGTGAATTGTTGAAGTCGGTTGGCCAATATTTTGTTGAGTGGTTTTGCATCAATGTTCATCAAAGAAATGGGTCTATAGTTCTCATTCTTTGATGAGTCCCTACCTGGTTTTGGGATGAGGGTTATGATGGCTTCATAGAATATGTTCGGTAGTGAACTTTCTCTTTCAATTTCATTGAAGAGTTGGAGGAGAATTGGTGTGAACTAGGTTTTGAAGGCCTTTTAAAATTCTGCTGTAAAACCATCTGGTCCTGGACTTTTCTTAGCTGGAAGGTCTGTTATTGCTGTTTCTATTTCAACGCTTGATATGGGCCTGTTAAGCTGGTTTTGGCATGTCAATATTTGCTAGTAAAATGTCCATATCTGTCAAGTTCTCAAACTTATTAGCATAAAGTTTTGAGAAGTATTCCCTTATAATATTTTGAATCTTGGTTTTTTCCTTGGTGATGTTTCCATTCTCGTCTCTGAGTTTATTTATTTGGGAGTGTTCTCTACTTTTTCTGATAAGATTTGCTAAGGGTCTGTCAATTTTGTTAATTTTTTCGAAGAACCAACTCTTTGTTTTGTTGATTCTTTCTATAGTTTTTTTTTATTCTAATTCATTTAATTCTGATTTAATTTTAATTATTTCTTTCCATCTACTGGATTGGGGTTTATCTTGCTGCTCTTTTTCAAGGAGATTTAGATGTGTCATTAAATTGTTGGTGTAGGAGCTCAGAACTATAAACTTGCCTCTGAGTACTTCTTTTACTGTGTCCCAGAGGAGCTGGTAATTTGTGTGTTCATTTTGGTTGAATAGCATGAACATTTGAATTTCCTTTCTAATCTCTTTCATGACTCACTCGTGAATCAGCAGTGTGTTGTTCACCCTCCAAGTGTTACTGGACTTTTTTGGTGGCTTTTGGTGTTGAGTTCTAATTTTATTCCCTTGTGGTCCGAGAGAATGCAAGGTATAACTTCTATTTTTCTGAATTTGGATAAGTTTGCTTTGTGGCCTAAAATGTGGTCTATTTTTGAAAATGTTCCATGTGCTGCTGAGAAAAACGTGTATTCTGATGCTGCTGGGTGAAATATTCGGTAGATATCTTTTGAATCTAGTTGATCTATGCAGCTGTTTAGATCTGCAGTTTCTCTGTTGAGTTTTTGCAGAGTTGATCTATCTAGTGTGGAAAGTCGTGTGTTAAAATACCCAACAATTAATGTCTTTGGACTTATGTGGGATTTGAGGGAAAGTAGTGTTTCTTGGATAAATTTGGGTGCTCCATTGTTTGGCGAGTAGATAATTAGAATTTTAATATCCTCCTGAAAGAGAGATCCCTTAATTAGTATGTAGCGGAGTTCTTTATCTCTTCTCACGAATTTTAATTTAAGTCTATTTTATCTGATATTAGGATTGCAACTCCCACCTGTTTATGGGGGCCGTTTGCTTGGTAGATTTTGTTCCAACCTTTACCATTGAAAATGTGTTTGTTTTTATGGGCAAGATGTGACTCCTGAATGCAGCAGATAGAAGGGTCTTGTTTTGTAATCCAGCTAGACAGCCTGTGTCGCTTAATTAGAGAGCTCAGTCCGTTAACGTTAAGAGAAAGTACTGAGAGGTATTTGGGATTTCCTGCCATGTTATCCACCTTCTTGGGGGTTGTGAAATCTGGGTTCTTTCTATGGTTCTTGGATTCTCAGTTTGGGTACAGTTTCTTGACGTTTAATGTGGTCTTGTTGGTTTTCTATGTGTAGGACATCTTTAAGAATCTTTTGTAGGGTTGGTTTGGTGGAGATGTATTGTTTCAATTTTTCTTTGCTGTGGGAGGTTTTTATTTGGCCTTCAGTTATGAAGGAGAGTTTAGCTGGGTACAGTATTCTTGGTTGATAGTTGTTTGTTTTTAGGGCATGGCATACGTCATTCCAGGCTCTTCTTGCTTTGATTGTCTCTGCTGAGAAATCTGAGGTGATTCTAATAGGTTTTCCTTTATAAGTGTTTAATCTTTTCTCCTTGACAGCTGTAAGGATCTTTTCCTTGGTCTGAGTTGATCCTGTGTGGATTATAATGTGACAGTGGGATGTCCTATTCTGGTCTGGTCTGTTTGGAGTTCTAAAAGCTTCGTGTATCTGAATAGGCCTATCTTTTTGCATGTTTGGGAAGTTCTCTACTAGGATCCTGTTAAACAAATTTCCTAGGCCATTAACTTCTCTTTCTAGGTGCTCCTCTACACCCATTATCCTTAGATTAGGCCTTATGATGTTGTCTTCCAAGTCTTGGATAGATCTATGATATTTCTTGGACTTGTCTTGGATGTTTGTAAGTTCTTTCTCTATAATATCTCGGCTGTCTTCAATCCCTGAGATTCTATCTTCTGCATGGTCTAACCTGCTGTCAACACTTTCTACTTTATTTTTTTATCTCTTTTCCTTCTAATTGGTCAGCTTTGATGGCTTCAAGTTCTTTGTTGAAGCTTTGTTTTAGATGTTGTATGAACTTCTTTACTTCCTTAATTTGATGTTCAGTGTTTATTCTCAGATCACTTAGTTGATTGGTTATGGTTACCTTGGACTCCCATTCCTTCTGTTGGGTTCCGTTCAGCATTCCCTTTGTGGTCTCCCTGACTTTCTTCAGCTCTTTGTTAATGGATTCCATGAATGCCATTAGTGATCTTTGTGTATTCTCTTCCTGCTCTCTCAATTCCTATATTACTCTTTGATAATCATCCTCCCGTTCATGGGATTCCTGTAGTTCTCTTTGAGTGTTCTCAGCCTGTTCACTCCATTCCTGCTTTTCTCATTGAGTATTCTCAAGCTGCTCATGCAAATCCTGTATCAGCTTTTGAATAGCTTCCTCAAGCTTATGATATTCCTGTATAAACTTTTGGAATGCCTCCTCTCTCTCCCTATCATGCTCATACAGAGACCTTTGTATGCTTTCAATATTTTGACTTATCATGTTTGCCAGCAGTGTTTGTAGAGCTATTTGGGAATTCTCCTCTGGATTATTCATTGTCTGTTCTGTCCCCTGATTATCTGGATTGGGAATTGAGATACCCGGATTTGCCATTTTTCTTGTGTTTTTCCGGGTTACTCTGCCCATTTGAGATGAAAATAGCCCCAGTTTTGTGCTAGAACACTATCTTAAGGCAAGCATGAACCCAAGTCTGAATTTGCACAGTCAATAATCTACAGATACAATCTAGTTCAACAGATACATCTATTCAACATCAAACAACTATACGTTAATGGGCTACAAAACTCAAAGAAGAATTTGGAAGACCAGAAATTATTAGGGTTAGGGAGAGATGTGGGTAAAAAAATAGAAATAGATTGATGTGTGGAGGCTCAGCGGGAGTTAACTAAGTCTTAATCTCAAAGCAGGAAATAGGTTGGGTAGGATGAAATTAGAGAGAGAGGAAAAAAAAAGGGAATGGGAAAAGAAAAGTGACCAGAAAACATAGAAAGGTAAAACTTAATAAAATTATGTAGAATCCATAACAATCTATTTAGATAAGAACGTGAATTTATTGAGAGAAGGGGAGGGATATAAAGGAGATGTGAAAAACTTAAAAATAAAAATGCTTAAAATATTATATAGGTATAAAGAGGTAGTACTGCTATTAAGAAATTTAAGTCTTAGAGGTTTTGACTTGAGTAATAAATTTGTAGATTAAGTGTGTACACAATGTGGGATAAGGTCTAATAGTCAACTATGGGTTTATCTGAGGGTGTGCAGGCCAAGAATTAAGTCACATAAAGAAGAACGAAAGAGAGGAGCAGGTGAAAATGATAAGAAAGGAAGAAGAAAAAGATGAGAAGTTCAGTAGAGCTAAACAAAAAACAAAAAGATAATTTAAAAAGAGAAAAAAAAAAGAGAAAGAAAACCAAAAAAGAAAGCAAAAACGCCCACTCCCGTATCCCCAAAATAAAATTATAAGAGGAAAAGAAAGTTTCTGGAAAACATTTTTTTTTATCAAAAAAGGCAAAGATTAAAAATTGAAAAAAGTTTTAGAAAAGAAAAAAAAATTTATATAAGGTATCAAAAATTAAAAATTAAAAAAAGAAGATGAAGAAGAGAAAAAAAAGAAAAACAAACAAACAAAAAACAAAAAACAAAAAAAACCAAAAATCTTCTTTGATTTTTTTTTTTTGGGAGGAGTGGGAAAAATCCTGTATTTCCCTTGTGTCAGTAACCAGCCTCTTGTTTGAGTCTCTGGTCTGCTTGTGGTCCTGTGGCTTGGTTGGTTTCTTAAGTCAGTTTGTTGGAACAGGCAGTAAAATGCTCTGCTTTAACCAGGATTTCACAATCCTCATCCCAGGCTAGTTCATTGGGAGACAGATCTGCTTTGAGTATCACAAAAGAGGGGCATGCAGTGATGAGGCTAGGTTCTGGTAGCTTTTCCCGGGCTGGTTTGTGAAAAGCTCACAGAACCCAGCCTGGACCCATTCTCAGGGTTTCTGTTTACTGATTTTCAATTGCTTGTGGAGGCTGCTAGCGGGAGGGGCAGCCTCTGGCTCTGATTACCCAGTGAAGAAACCCTCTCCTCGG